>NW_014638996.1:137703-353860 GCF_000747765.1 Moesziomyces antarcticus
CTCCAGCTCCAGTGTCTTCAATTCATACATTCGCACATTCGCACACATTTGCGTGAGGCAAGGTGATGAATTGGTGTCTATGCAGGTGGTGGGGTCCTAGTCCCACAGCTTGATATCGCCGTCCCAGCTGGCGGTGACGATCTTGCTCGATTCGTGCGGCAACCAGGCATGCGCAATCACGGCCTCGCTATGCGCATTCCGGATCCGCTTGAGCAGCCTCGTCGACTTCCAGTCCCAAAAGCACAGGTTGCCATCGGCATCGCCGGAGCTGAGGAACTTTCCGTCCGGGCTGAATCCCACCTGACACGCAAATCCGGCCACATTGTGACCCCGGAAGACCTTTTTGCGGTTCTGCTTGAACCCGTCCGTGGCGAAAGTCAGGATCTGGTTATCCATACTCTGTGCTGCCATCCACTTGGCGCTGGGAGAGACGGTCACCGCAGGCATGGAGTGCATGCTCGGGTCGGCGATGTACTTGATCACCACGGGGATATCAAAGTCCCACCCGCGCATCGTCTTGTCGTCCGAGGTCGTAACAAACCGTCTGTTTTGATCCACGAACGTCACCGTATTCACTGGTCCCAGATGCGACGTGTACTCTTGCGTCACCGTGTGCGTATTCGTATCCCACTGGATCACCTTCTTGTCGCTCATCCCCGCCAGGAAGATATGCTGCTTATCCTCGTCCGGATGGAACGTCACGCAGTACGCCGTCTTGCCGTTGGTGAAGCTGTCGAGACACGCGCCCGTCTCGGTGTCCCACAACTTGACCTGCCTATCGTAGCCCGCGGACAAGAACCGCCTGCCGTCGTTGGAGAAGGCAATATCCCGAACCGCCTTACTATGCCCCATGAACGTGCGCAAACATTCGCGGTCGTGGTACACATCCCACAGCTTCACCGTATTATCCAGCGACGCCGAGAGCAGCAAATGCCCCGTGCGCGGCAAAAGCTTGATCGTCGATACGCCCTTGGTGTGCCCACGGAAGGTGTGGATGCACGTCTTGGGCAGGTAGCACTCCTGCTCGCCTGCCTCGCCGGAGAGGTTCACATCCACATCCGTGGGAACGTGCATGTACGTGCGCCCCTGGTAGTCGTACCTGCTCTTGCCGTGGAAGATGCTCGTCTCGGTCACCGTCTCCACCTCCTCCGCCTGCTTCCTCGCGCTCGCTGCTGCCGCCTTATCCCTCGCGCGCTCGTCCGCCTTCGCCTGTGCCGCCGCCACCTCCGCCTCGCTAGGCCCCACACCGCTGACACCGCCCAGCAGCTGCGTGGCTACATCCTCATCGCCCTGCCACTTGGCCCATGGCCCAACATACGCCCCATCGCCCTCGACAATGCTCGCATCGCCCGCCCCAGCCCCCCGCTTCTTACGGAGCGACTTGGTGGCCGGTCGAAAGCTCGCATGGTTCGCACGGATGTCTGCCGCCGATGCACCGCCCATGCTCGCCGCCGCAGCCTGGTCGCCGATGTACTGCGCCTCGCCTGACGCGAGCAGCGACGGATCGCGCGCATATCCGTACACGTGGAACGTGCGCTGCTGGTTGCGAAAGTCAAAGTCCGACACGGCGGCTGTCTCGACGTGGCCCGTAAGCGTGTTCTGCTGCGCGCCGAGGTGACGCTGTGCGTGCGACGCGAATGGGTTCTCCGGCCCAAGCTGCGCCGCCGTCATGTCGGAGTACCGGATGTTGACGTGCATCGTGCTGTCGTCCGGACGAAGCAGCAGCGCTTCGGCAGCCGAAGAGTTGTCGATCACGTCGGGGGCTAGCGCTACCGTGCCCACCGAGGACGAGGCCGACGTCGAAGGAGCAGATGCTGGGCCTGCCGCGCCCGAGGATGCGCTCTTCTTGTTCGTCGAGCGCGCACCACGGCTGTTGGTGCCTGCATGCTGAGCAGGCGATTCTTGCGTTGGTGTCTCGTTCGACCGGAGCGAGTTGAGACCAAACGCGTCCGACGGGTCGTACTCCAGAGGCTCTGCCGGCGTTGTCGACGCGGGCTGTGCGGGCTTTGTGAAGACGCGCTCTTCGACGTCGCTGTCATCCGATCCGTACCCTGCGAGCGCATCCATGGTTGATGTTCTTCAAGTCAGCCAGTGAGAGACTCGTGGTTGGGAGCAGAAGGTGAGTGGATGCACGGCATTCCATCCTTCGGCTGAGCTGCCAAAGTTGCGCTCCGACTTCCGAGAAATGCGCCAAAATTTCCACCGCCCAAGCCTTTCACTTTTTCCTCCGCACCTCTTCTTCTTCTTCTTCTTCTGCTTCACACCCTCATCCCCCTGCTCGGCATCACCACCACTGCATCACAACCATGCCGTTCGATCCGCGCACAAAGTCGCGCCACACCACAGCGCTTCCCGCTGCACTGCGCGACGAGCTCGGCCTGCCACCGCCCTCCAAGCGTTCCTTCCGTCCCCACCACCGCGGCGGTCCTTCCAACGCGTCATCAGCACACTCTAGAGGAAAGCCACAGCTCAAAGCAATCGGTCGTCCCCAAAGCGCACTGAACGGTGCGGCCAAGGGCACGCCTCGTGGACCCATCAA
This sequence comes from Moesziomyces antarcticus, assembly GCF_000747765.1. Classification (NCBI taxonomy): domain Eukaryota; kingdom Fungi; phylum Basidiomycota; class Ustilaginomycetes; order Ustilaginales; family Ustilaginaceae; genus Moesziomyces; species Moesziomyces antarcticus. The sequence continues at coordinate 140,243 of NW_014638996.1, forward strand.
GTCGCTGCGTAATCAGGAGAAGGAAGCCCAAGAGCAACAGCAACAGCATCGCCACGGCAAGCAACCTGCTCTCCAGAATGCACCCAACAACCGCGCTACCGAGGCATCCTCGTCGTCCACACCGGTGCCCAAGCGCAAGCCCGAGAAGCAACCGGAGCAGCCGCTCAAGGTCATTAAGAAGCACAAGAGCGATACCCCCTCTCAGCGATCCGGAAGCGAAAGCAGCAAGCCACACAAGACGCGCCTCAACCCCTTCACCGGCGAGATGGAGCGTGTGCAGCCAGCCAAGACCAAGGCTAGCGCATCCAAGCAGACGGCGCTGCAGAAGATGCTCGCGCGCGCCGAAGCCGGTCCGTCGTCTTCCAAGGGCAAGGCCAAGGCGAGCGACGATGCGGGCGCAAAGAAGAAGAGCCGACGCAACATGAACCAGCAGGAGAAGGAGGAGGAGGACGAGATCAGGTGGCTCGAGTACCAGCTCGGAAAGAGCCGACAGGGCGATGATGTCGTGCGCGACGACCTCGACGACTTCCTCGACGATCTTGATCGCTTCCAGGTCGGCATGTACGACCACAGCGACAGCGAAGATGATGATGAGGAGCAAGACGAAAGCGACGACTCGGGGCTCGAGACCGCGAGCGAGCAAGAGAGCGATAAACAGGAAGAAGACGATCAAGATGCGGACGAGACAGGCGAGAGCGAGGACGACAAGGAAGACCTCGACGACGAAGCCGTGTACGACTTTGACTCGAACGACGAGGATGATTTCAGCAACTGGGATGCTGCCATGGCCACCACCGATGAGGAAGACCAGGAGCAGGATCAGGACGACGAGCCGTCTTCTGACGAGGCAGACGCCGACTCAGAGGCAGAAGAGGCACGCGCCTTGATCTCGGGCACATCCCCCACCGCCGACCCATCTAGATCGTCTTCTGCATCAGCTCCCGCCGCCCCTACAGCGACCAGCGCATCTTCCACAAGGTACATCCCGCCTGCCCTGCGAGCAAAGCTGGCGGCGGAAGAAGGCGCCTCCTCGACCTCCTCCGCCAAGGTATCGCAGGGGGTCGACGCCGAGATGGACCCGGTCGCAGCGCAAAAACTGCGTCGCCAGGCGCAGGGTCTGCTCAACCGCCTCGGCGACGGCAACATCGACACGATCGTCACCGAGTACGAAGCGCTCTACCGCACGCACGCGCGCGCCCACGTCACCGCGACCGTGACGCAGCTCATCCTCGACACGGTCACGTCGCGCTCGAACCTCATCGACACCTTTGTCATCCTGCACGCCGCGCTCGTCGCGGCGCTGCACAAGGTGGTGGGCGTCGAGTTTGCAGCGTACTTCATCCAGCGTCTCGTCGAAGATCTCACGCGCCACTACGACGAGCTCAAGCGCTCTTCCAACCAGCCGCCAGCGGCAGGCGAGGAGGAGGATGTCAAGGGTAAAGAGTGCCTCAACCTGTGCGTTCTTGCGTGCGAGCTGTACAACTTGCACGTGGTGGCGTGTCCGCTCGTCTACGATCTCATCCGCATGTTCCTCGGCGATCGCCCCGAAGATTCGTCCGCGACTGCGGAGGTTGGCGTGGGCGAGGTGGACATCGAGCTGCTGCTGCGCACGATGCGGTCGTGCGGCCACCAGCTGAGGCACGACGACCCTACGTCGCTCAAGGCGATCATTGCGCTCACGCAGACGCGCGTCGCCGCCTCGCCAGCCGCCCTCTCCACACGCACCAAGTTCATGCTCGAGCGTATGGTGGAGCTGCAAAAGTCCAAAGCCAAGGGTTCGAGCGCCGAGGCGGCGAATCCCAACAGTGCGGCGGGGCAGCTGCTTGCGCGCATGAAGAAGTTCCTCGGCGGCATGGCCAAGAAGCGCAGCGTGCGCAGCCACGAGCCGCTGCGCATCTCACTCAAGGACCTGCGCGATGCGGACAAGAAGGGCAAGTGGTGGCTCGTGGGTGCAGCCTGGACGGGCCAGACGGACCAGACCGATGCACAGGGGCTCACCAAGCTGCTTCCCATGAGCGCTCGCTCTGACTTCATCCAATCCTCCTCCACCCAGGCCACCATTGACTCGGAGCAGAGCGAGCTGCTCGACCTCGCCCGAGCGCAGGGGATGAACACCGACGCGCGCCGCACCGTCTTCGTCACACTGCTCACCGCCGACGACTACAAAAACGCCGCCGAACAGGTGCTTATGCTCAAGCTCAACGACGTGCAGCGTCGCGAGATCGTCCGTGTGCTGGTGCACTGTGTCGGCTCCGAACGCGTCTACAACCCGTACTATACGCTTGTGGCCCAGGAGGTGTGTCGCAACGACCACGGCATGCGCATTACGCTCCAGTACTGTCTCTGGGACTTCCTGCGCGACATTGGCCAATCCGAAGTCGGCGGTGAGAAGTTCGCCGCCGCTGGCTTCGCCAACGACGACAAGCAGGTCGATCCGCGCCGGATTGCGAATCTCGCTCGCGCATATGCGTGGTGGATCACCCACGACTGCCTCTCGCTCCAAGCGCTCAAAACGGTCGACTTTACCCAGGTGCAACCAAGACCAGCGCAGTTCCTGGGCAACCTTGTGATCCACCTAGTGCTGTCGATCCAGTCCAAGAGTCCCGCCAAGACGCTGCATCTGCCAACGGTGACAAAGCCACTCCAGCAAGAGAGGTTGGTCAAGCTGCTGCAGGCGAATCTGCTGGGTGGGAGTGCGGACCTCGCGCGCGGGTTGCTGCTCTTCCTCAGCACCAATCTCGACGCGCGCAAGCAGAGGCACTTGATCCTTGGCGACGACAGGGCCGCAAAGACCCAGCTCAAGCCGCTGCTCGATACCGTCAACCATGCCGTTCGACTCATCACACACACCGTCCAGGCGATTGTTCAGCAGCAAGACACCACAGGCGTCGACGACTCGGACATTGCTTCTGACGACGACATGTAGAAACCCTTTCGGCTGACCTTTGCATGTCAAACAATGTTGCATTTCGTTTTTTACGTCGACTTTTCCGCACCGGCACCAGCCTGCGCCTCGGTCTTTCTGCGCTTGGAAGCGGCGATCATATCCTTGCGCCTATTCGCCTGTCTACGCCCAATGCTCGAGGCGGCGACGGTCCTGATATCCTTCCGCTCGGGTGCCTTGGCCTTGAGTTTCTTGCGCTCCTTCTTGTTGGGCGCCTTGAGTTTGAGCATCCACTCGGGCACGTCGCAGCCGCTCTGACGCATGACATTCACCACCGTCTTGAGATACGCCGCATCGTCCTTGGTGAAGTACGTGATGGCCCTCCCCGCCCGCCCCGCACGGCCAGTCCGTCCGATGCGGTGGATGTACGACTGCACGCTCTGTGGGAAATCGTAGTTGATCACCAGCTGGACGCCTTTAAAGTCGATGCCTCGGGCGATGAGTTCGGTGCAGATGAGCACCCATACATCGCCGCGCTTGAACGCGCTGATGACTCCCTCGCGCTGAAGCTTGGGTCGTTCCGAGTGGATGACGTCGACGTGGAGGCCGTCGTAGACGAGTTCGTGGAACAGGTCTTTGGCGCGTTCGATCGACTGCACGAACAGCAGCACCGGCGGCTTGAGTCCTCCCGCCTGCATCAGTGACCGCAAAGCATGCAACTTGCCATCTTCCGATCCGACAAATTGGAGTTCCTGCTGGATCGTCTCGGTCGCACTGTCCTTGGTGCCTACAATGACTCGGCATTCGTCCACCATGAACGTCTTGGCCATCTCCTCGACGCCCGCAGGCAGCGTGGCCGAAAACAGCGCCTTGCGCAGCTCAGGATGCGAACACGCCGCCAGAATCGCATCCGTCTGCTCCAAGAATCCATCCTCCATCAGCCTATCCGCCTCATCCAACACCAGATGGCGCACGTTGCCAAGATCCACCTCTTCCTTCTCCACTGCATGCACCAGGCGCAACGGGGTTGTGATGAGCATGTCGAACTTCTTGCGCTTGCTCGGGTCCGCATTCATCGCACCCGCATCCGCCGGCTTGGTGAGCACGCAGATGCGGAAGTTGCGCCCCTCGCACAGCCTTCGCATCTGGTCGTGGATCTGCTGTGCCAGCTCGCGCGTCGGCGACACGATCACCGCCCTGAAACCCTCCTTGGCCGGCGCGCGGAGGTGGTGCAGCAGTGGCAGCAGAAACGCGAGCGTCTTTCCCGATCCCGTCGGTGCTCCCGCGAGCAGATCACGGTTCGCAAGCAGCACCGGCATGGCGCCCTTCTGGATGGCGGTGGGCACACCCCATCCCCACTTGTCCAGGTTGGTGCGCAGCCACGGCGCCACGCCGAAGCGCGACTCGAGCTCCGCCCACGACGCCATGGGCAGCGGCACATCCGTGCCCTTGAGCTTGATGCGATTGCGCTTGAGAAACGTGCTGAGCGTCGCCTTGGTCACCGCCTCTTCCTCCTCCTCGCTGCTCGAGTCGCTCTCCTCCTCCGAATCGGACTCCTCTTTCTGCTTCCCATCGCGCCGGCTCTGCCTCTCCTCCCTCTCCACAGCCGACACCGTCGCCTTCGCCTTGGCTGCCGAACCGAAAAAGTCCAGACCGTCTGGGACAATCACCTTGGCTGCATCCTTCTTGGCCGCCTGCGTCTCGGCCTTGGGCTCGCTGCGTTTCCGCTTGTGTTTGCTCGCCGAGCCCGACGCCATCGGTTCGTCCGCCGCGCCAAAGATCTTGACATCGCTCTCGAAGCGCTTCTTGTCAAAGCTCACACCGCCACCGGCGAGCTTTCGAAATACATCCATCGTGCGTGTGTGTTGTGTCGTTGAATGCAGTGGCGAGGTGATGGTTTGGAGGAGCAACACAGGTGGAGCTTTCGAAACCAGAAGCGCAGCTCAGCTCCTACGCGAATCTTGGAAAAATTTGGCTCCGGGTGGAGAGAGCGATGCCCGACTCCCGCGGTTCATCTCGATCTAACAGCTCGAAAGCATGCGTCCTCGATCCACCGCTACCACCATCCTTGAAGATCACATGCACTTCTCGGCAAGGCCAGACAGGATTCTGCACAGGCTGCGTGTAAAAGCCGAGACGATGCGACTGATGATGCACTCTATAAATACAGAAGGGGGATCCAAAAGACGTTGCGGGAAGAAAAGAGGGGGGCGCGCGCTGATCAGCCGAAGCTCCACACCTGGATACGCTCGCGAGCCTGCCCCGCCGTTTCTTCCGACGCATCGGCATGGCACGTCCTCGAGGCATCGCTGTACGCCACTACGCTGACGATCTTGTCGAAAGCGGTCGCTACCCATCTAATGACGCCCCTGGCCTGGCGATCCAGCACACGGCTGCGCACGATCTGGCTGAGCGACAGTCCTGCTTGCGGCGTCTGCGCCTGGGTCCTCGCTACCTGCACTCGGTCTTCCGCCTCCACGGGCGTGCGCAGCGTCAGCACATGCGTCATACTCGACGCCGCCTGCTCCGCGTCTTCCTCGTCCATCGCTGCACTCGCGTTGTCCGCACCGCGGGCAGTGGCGCGGGTATTGCGCATGAAGCTCGCGATCGACTCGGTGTCGTTCGCCCGGTCGCCGAGACTCCACACCATGACGCTGCCGTCCGCACCGCCGCTCACACATCGGCCATCCTCTAGTGCCACACTATGCACGCTGCCCGTGTGGCCGTGTAGTCTGCGCCGATGGACGAGCTGCAGCGCCTCTCGTGATGACAGCGGCGTGGCGGTGGCAGAGCGCGCAGCGCCCAAAGTCGGCACGCCTTGACGTACGTACGTGGTGGCGCCCACAAGCTCATATACATCAAGCATGTTGTCGCTCGCTCCAACTACGACGAACGGATCGTCGTACGTAAGGGTCGTCGTGCGGCTCCGGCTCGCTGCGTCGAGATCGGCACGCTGAGCAGCGCCACCCGGAGGGGCAAGTGCAGAGAATCCCCCACCGAGCATGGATCGGCCTCGGAGGTCCAAAGGGGTCGGCCTGAATGAATGCCGGGCTGTCGCGTGTCGGCTGCTGACCTGTGCAGCCGCTTGAGGCCGCCTCGTATGAAATTGTATCACGATCTCCTGGACCGACACGCTCCAGGACGACGGATAGCTCGGCGAAGAATATGCCACAGTGGCCCTAAAAGCCACCTCTTGATCATGCTCTTCTCGGTCTGCACGTTCCGAAGAGCGAGATCGGGACCATCGCCGGGGCCGTTTGGACTGAGCGTGGTGGTAGGGCAGAGGCTTGAGGCGCAGCGACGCCGGCCAGCTGCAACGGAAGCTCGAGAGTCTCTGGACCATCTCGAGCTTGAGGCTTCCCGTGGGAGAGGATGCGATGCGAAAGAAGCTAATGTCGAATCTGGAAGAGCACAGAACCAGGGCGGGAGAATGCAGAGCAGCCATGCAGATGTGTGTGCCCGGCGAGAAGGTCCCTGTGTCTAGGAATGCCAGCTCGTCGACTTGTGTACCTACGTGTCCCGCAGGCCCACGTCTCTTCAAAGAAAAGATGCCGACATGTCCAGACGAGTAAGCAACGACGACCGTGGCGACTGAGCCAGCGTTGAGCTCGGCTGTCTCTCGATACTTGCGCTTCCGAGCGTCGGAGGAGATTGGTTTGGAGGCTGTGTCAACGGATGCAGCATCGACGGCGATCTCGGTGATGCGGGCGCGATGCAGTTCTCCATCCAGAGGCCGCTGCGACATCAGCCTCTGCAGACTCGGCGAGGAGATGCGCGCGATCGGTGTCCTGTCGTGCAAGTCGCCATGGGACGGAACAGGCGCAGAAGATGGGGGATGTTCGGCGCGCGAAGGTTCATTGTCGCAAGGATAGACGAGGACCTCTGGATCGTCACACTGCGCAGCGGTGAAGATGAAGTTGCTCGACATCCTTACGATTGTGGGCAGGCTTTCAAGCCGCGTAGATCTCGCCTGTTCTTGCACCGCCTTGGGCGGCGGCCCTCCAGACCGGCTTGTGCTGGCAGAGAGCAGTCGGGAGACGACAAAGTTGCCATTCTGCCACTTGCTCGACACGCGGTAGATTTGCTCCCAGTCGAGGTGCCGGTCCGCAATCCTGTCATCCGACTCGTCCGAGGTAAGCGAGTCTCGAGCAGGGTGATCGAGGCCTGGCTGGCTTGCATAGAAGCGTTGCGGGATGCGGGATATCCTGTTCGTTCCGTCCCCCGGGATGTACTTGCCGATGGGGAGGTGCTGGTGCAGGAGCAAAGATCTGAGCTCGCGCAGGGTCGGAAGGAGGGGGGCCTCTCGGGCACTGTCGGAGCTCCCCGAAGCCAAGGTGGGATGGACAAAAGCGAAGAAGAAGAGACGCTTCCACAGATGGCGGTCCTTTGCAAGCGCACGGAAATGCGAGCTGACCGCCTGGAGACGGACGAGATCCAAGGCATCGAGGTAGCCAAAGATGCGAAGGATCGTCTCGTCCGCGAGCAGGCGATCCATGGTCGACGAGTTTAGCCGCGAGGGCATCGATGCGGGTCAGAAGGCTGCATAGAAGGCTGCATCAAGAGCATGCACATGATCGTGCAGAACGAGCGCCAAAGGTAGAGGGTGTTGTCAGGTGGTAGCAGGAAGATAGCCCAGCCTGCTGCACTGCTTGACGTAGGGTGCCGATTGTGAATGCCCGCCGCCGCCACCAGCGCTAGCAGGACAGCCGTGTGGAGGCGGGCGAGCAAAGTCAGGTTTGTTAGATCGGCGACATGGCTGCGTACGGAAGCAGCCGAATGCGCAGCTACGAGGGGAAAAGTGCGCGAAAAAGAGGGCATGAAAATGGACGGTCCATCGAATCTGCAAGCTCGAGCCGATAGGGCGCTCTGCTGCTGCTGCAGCTGCTGCTGCTGCCTTCACCGGCGGAACGCCAATCCTCCACCGAACATGTGCAGCATCCGTGCGTGCATCCGATGGGCAGCGAGAGCGCTCTTGGCTTTTTTGTGTCTCGCGTGTGCAACTAGTTCCTGAGCGCCGAGATTGTCCTGACCTCCATCCTCTCATCGGCAATTCTCGCCAGCACCCCATCCATCGTAGCATCGATCGCACTCGGAACATCCGATCCTCTGGCGGTCGTGAATCACGCTGGCTACAACTGGAGCGGAACTGATCCGATCGTTGAATTCCCACCATGTCACAACATCTCTTGTCCGGGTCACCCGAAGACGACGATCAGCTGCCATCATTCATCGAGCAGAAGCTCAAGTCGCTCGGATCAGCCGCTTCGACGAGCGCAGGCACACCCGAAGGCAAAGACACACCGTCTCCTCGCCCCAACACCCAAGGCCACTCGCATTCGCATGCCCATCAGGACTCGCACTCGCACTCGCATGCCCACAACCACAACCACAGCCACTCGCATCCGCACGCGCACTCGCCCAACGCCTCTCAGTCGCGCACCTGGTCGCTCGCCTCGAGCTCGTCGCTCGGCGTTCCCGGCTCATCGCACGATCGGCCGCCGTCCCGATCCATGTCGCGCACGCCTTCGCACGAATACCGCGAGACGCTCGACGCCAAGAGCAAGGACCTCGAAGACGGATCGAAAATCATCAACCAGTACAAGATCACCGAGGTGATCGGACGCGGCGCCTACGGAACCGTGCGCAAGGCCATCCTCACCGACGACCCGAGCGTCCAGTTCGCCGTCAAGGAGTTTGGCAAGACGCGGCTGCGCAAGACGCATCGCGCCGTCAGCCTGCGCAAGCCGCACCGCCGCAACCCCCTAGGCATGGCCGACCGCAGCGATCCGTCGCACGCCCAGGCCCAGGCCCAGGACGAGACCAAGGACCCGCTCACCCACATCCGCCACGAGATCGCCATCCTCAAGAAGCTGCACCACCCACACGTCGTGCAGCTCTACGAGGTGCTCGACGACCCGAGCAAGGACAGCCTCTACATGGTCTTTGAGTACTGTCCCGACGGCACCGTCATCGACATCAAGCTCAACCAGCGCGTCCAGCCGCTGCCCGAAGACGTGGCGCGCCTCTACTTTGTCCAGGTGCTCATGGGCATCGAGTATCTGCACGAGAACGACATTGTGCACCGCGACATCAAGCCGGACAACATCCTGTTGAGCAACGACCGCAAGACATGCAAGATCGTCGACTTTGGCGTGTCCGAGATGTTCGTCAAGCCGGGCGACGACACCATGCAGAAGTCGGCGGGCAGTCCGGCGTTCATGAGCCCCGAGCTATGCACTGCCGGGCATGCCGAATACCACGGCAAGTCGGACGACATCTGGTCGTTCGGCGTGACGCTCTACTGCATGTGCGTCGGCCACCTCCCCTTCCAGAAGGACAACTTTTACGAAATGTACGAGGCGATCAAGAACGACGAGCCCGAGCTCCCCGCACACCTCTCGTCCGATCTCGCCGATCTGCTGCGCCGCATGCTCGCCAAGGATCCCGAGCGCCGCATCACGGTGCCCGAGATGCGCCAGCACGCGTGGACGCAGCAGGTGGACGACGGCATCCTGCTCTCCAAGGACGACAACCTCGAAAAGGTGGTGAGCGAGATCACCGACGAGGACCTCGACTGCGCCATCTGCAAGATCACCAACATCTTTACCTTCGCCCGCGCCATCTCGCGCTTCAAGAAGGGCGGCTCCGTCAATCGTGCGCGCCGGGAGGCTTCGCGCTCGACGTCCGGAAGCAGCAATCCGGACAGCAGCTGGTTCCCGCCATCCACGCCGAGTCCGGACAAGCCGAGCCGCGCCGCGACGCGCGAGACGAGCACGCACGACGACGAGCCCAGCGCCGACGTGGCGACAATCAAGGAGGAGACGCCTACGCCGGGTGGGTATGGCCAAGCGGAGCGCGAAGAGACGCCACGGGCCGAGACGAACGATGCGGCCGAGGTGGAGCAGCTGCAGAGTGCGGCGGCGTGTATGTTTGACTCGCCGCAGATGCACACGTTTGAGCTGCCGCACCAAGAGCCCGATGGCAACGGACCCTTGCAACGCAATCGATCCGGGCCCATTGCAACGCTGCACCGCGATGCATCCGATGCAGGGCCGCCCGAGATCACCACCGAGTCTCCACGCTCTGCATCGCCCGACATCTTTTCCTCGCCCACCTCGACGCAGCTGCCCTCGTTCCAGCGCAGTGTGACTGACACGGACGATGTTGCTGCGCAGATGGCGAGTATGGATGTGCACGCCTACTCGAGTCCCGGCAAGGACGGCGAGGGCCCGCGGCACGCGCAGTCGGTGCAGGAGCGAGCTGCGTCGCTGGGGAAGAAACCGCACCACCCCAAACCCAAGCTGCTGCCGGACCAACCGACGTACAAAAGCCCGCGCAATGAGACGCTCGACACCCCACCGGGCGCCAGCGAGCTCTACGCCCAGAGCAACCCGAGCCAAGACCAGAGTGCCCATAGCGAGCTAGACGACAATCCGTACTTTGCGGCGGCGAAAAATGGGCGCGAGGATAAAGATAAGCCGTCGGCAACGTGCTAGATCGTGGCAATTCTAAGCCTCTAGATGCTCATCTGTGGACTGACAGCATGCAATCGTTGGTGCAACCAAAGCTTGCTCACGAGTGAGGGTTCTCAGGGCTTTCGAGGGCAACACTGCGTTGAGTGTGTTTCCATCATCTGACACAGTGGTTGGACACAGACGAGGATGAGGAGAAGACGATTGATTGAATGCGAATCGAACTTGCAGAGTCTTGTTTTGCTACTTCTTGACAGTCGCGAGTTACTTCTTCTTGGGACCTCCAAGAGGAGCGCCAATGTCCTTTCCTCGCAACTTGACTCCCAGGGCCCTTTCCATCTTTGCCAGAATCTGGGGGTTAGGAACCGCCTTTCCGCTTTCGTATTCCTGGATCACCTGGGGTTTTTCGTTGATCTTGGTCGCCAGGTCCTTCTGGGTGAGACCCTTTTCCTGTCTCTTTTGGCCGATGGTCTTGCCGACGGTGGGAGCGACCTTGGGGGGCGGGGCAACTTCGTTTTCCCTGTCGAGCTTTGCGATGCGCTGGTGGTCCGTACCCACATGGCCCTTGTTAGTACCCGCCGTGACTTTTCGATCGAGGTCCGTGATGGCGCCAACTTGCTTAGCCCGCTCGTAGGCAGTAGGTCCTGCAGAACCGCCACCGCCGCCGGAAGGTCGAACGCCTCGTCCAATCACGGTTTTACTGTCCCAGTCAGTGTTCGACATTGTATGCTGTGTGTATGTGTATGTGGTGGTGAATGAGGGCGTGGTGGGTGCGGAAGGCAAGGATGAAGTCATCGCCGCCTCCACCCGCAAACGGAACCCCGCTCAGCACCATCCACCCGCTTATGTAAGCATTCACCTGCAAAATGACTCCATCGCCTCCACCTCGCCCTCACTTCCATCCCTTTCTCCACCGTTCCGTGCGCCGCTTTTTTCCCCCTCAAATTTGTGCAGCGCTTCAATCTCACACACTTCGTATTTTTCCACGCTTCATTTCGACACCATACCGCCACAAGACGACGTTCGGATCCTTCCGGTGCAAACTGCTTTGCGCATACATGTGACGCAGCGTGTCCTTAGACCCAGAGACTGTCTCTCCGCCAAAACAAACGCCGAGCGCTCCACGCAAGAGGGATCATACAAACACTGAGGCAGAAAACAGCCAGACTCCCACCACCCGACACTTCAGAGCCGACGACATCGAAAGCCAAGCGAGATGAACGATTCCATAAAAACCCAAGCAAAGCGGTGACAAAAGTGAACCCTAACCAAGAACAAATCCAAAGCAATCCGAGACCAAAAAGGTAGGTGTGTGTGTGTGTGTGTGTGTGTGTGTGTGTGTGTGTGTGTGTGTGTGTGTGTGTGTGTGTGTGTGTGTGTGTGTGTGTGTGTGTGTGTGTGTGTGTGTGTGTGTGTGTGAGTGTGTGGGTGTGTGTGTGTGTGTGTGTGTGTGTGTGTGTGTGTGTGTGTGTGTGTGTGTGTGTGTGTTAGGAGTAACGAAGGGTGTTTTCGGCCTGGTTGGTGGCCCAACTCTGTTCGAAGCGGACCTTCCACTTCTCCAAATCGTTCTTGAGCTGTCGTGGCGACACGGGCTTGGTCATCCAGGCGTCCATTCCGCAGCTCTCGATACCGCGCGTCTTATCCTCCTCCGAACTGAGCGCGGTGACGGCGACGATATACGAGGGCACGTCGTGCGTGCGCATCTGCGCACACGCTTCGAACCCATCCTGAATCGGCAGCGAGATGTCCAGCAGCACAACCGAGGGCCGGAACGAGATGAACTTCGTTACGGCCTCGGCGCCGTCGTGCGCCTCCTCGTAGCGGATGTCCAGTCGCTTGCACAGCGTCGTAAGCAGCCGCATGTTGATCGGATTGTCTTCGACCACCAGCACCCGGAACTCGTCATCGCGCAATGTCGTGTTGGTGATGATCTTGGGCAGCGACTTGGCGTCGGTATCCTCGACAGATGACGACACCTGTGCCTCGTTCGCCTTGCGGCTGGCATCAGAGCCACTCGTGCGGTGGCCCGACACCTTGCGCAGCCCATTGACCGACCCCTGCTCGGAGACGCTGCCTCGATGAAGGCCATTGCGCGCGTCGGCAATGTGAATGTGCATGGGCACCTCCTCGGTCAAAAACGTCTCCATCAACCGCAACGCACTGGGCCCATGCGGCATGGGCAGCGGCAGCATCGCACGCCCATCGAGCATCTCGACATCCTTATCGTGCACCGTATGCGACGACGTGATCACCACAAACCGCGCATCCGGCTTCACCTGCGACAACAACGACGGCTCGCCCTCGGCCAGTTTGCCCACAGCCCGCATGGGCAGCACAACGCAATCGGCCTCGGCAAAGTTGCGCGTCAGCTCGATCCCTCCCATGGGCATAAAGTACTCGCAGATCGAGTTGGCCAGCCTCCGCAATCCGCGCGTATCCAGCCCATAATACGCCAGCTTGGACGCGGCAAATCGCGTTGGCACATTGGTCGACGTAGACCCGCTTCGACCATGACTCGGTGAGCGCTGTAGCGGCACACACATAGTGACGCGCGTGCCCACATTGACCTCCGACGCAACCGACAGTTTCCCGCCAAACTTCTGTAATGTCGACGACACAATCGTCATGCCGAGACCAATGCCGTCGCGGAACGAGTCGCCCTTGGTAAACGGCCGCGTGAGCTGCGTCTGGCAAAAGTCCTTGGTCATGCCCACGCCCGTATCGGCGACCTCGATCTCGATCACCGCGTATCCATCCGCCACCTCGGTCTCCACCTCGTCCAACGCGCCCTGCTCGGCCAGACGGATGGACACCTCCACATAGCCCTTCTGCGTGAAGCGCACGGCGTTCGAGACCACCTTGCGCACCACGTCCTGGAGCGACTTGACGTCCACAATCCAGTCGCACTCGCGCACTTCCGGCGTCGCCTTGATGATAAGCTCAACCGCATTCGAGGCGACCGCATCGGGGTGCAGGTCGTCTTCGTCGAGCTTGCGCGACTGGTGGTCGAGTCGCTGTGCAAACTCCCACTCCTCGTCGGCAACAGCCTCGATCACCTTGACAATATCGGTCGACGTACGCTTGACGGCCGGGGCGAGACCGCCCTTGATGCCCGAGAGATTCTGGAAGCTGAGCAGATCGTCGATGTACGAGTTGAGCGTGAGACCCGAGAGCGAGATGGACTCGAGCAGCGTAGCCAGCACGCCGTCCGCCGAGAGGTCGATCTTGACCGCATCGTCGTCGGGATCGTTGCTGATGGCCGCACGCAGGTACTCGACGGCACCGAGGGCGCCATGAAGCGGTGTGCGCAAATTATGCTGGACGTGGCGCAGGAACTCGGCCTGGAAAAAGTCGACTTCGGACAGCTTCTGCCTGAGCAAGCTGCCAAGCGCGATCTGCATGGTGCTCTCGACAAAGAAGCGTTCCTGCTGATCAAAGCACACGTGATCGGCAAACATGATGAGGAACATGATGCCCGGACGCAACTTGGCGCGGTTGTAGCACGCGACGACGGCATAGGAGCTGACGTGCGAGTGGGTTGGAAGCAGATCCTGCCACGGATCCTTGTCGTTGTCGTCTGCGCCGGATGCGAGCGTGTCGTCGTCCTCTCCGTCGTCACTGGAAGAGGAGCCGTCGACAGGCCTGCGGTAGAACTTGCAGCGCAGGTTCATCTTGGTCTCTGCAGCCATGCGTGCGAGAGGCGAGGCGAAGACGGCCTTGAGCTGGTCGATGTCGTCGGGCAGGTTGGGACGGTAGTCGTCGGGCCCGCTGAAGCTCAACAGACTCGGTGGAGGCGAGCCCTCGCGGAGATCGATGGCCTGGAGCACACCGACTGGGTCTGCGGAGGAGGAGAGGTTGCGGCTCATGCGTGGCGAGATCATGGGCGAGTCGGGGTCGATGAGGGTGGGCGTGGAGACGGAATCGGCGGGCGGGGTGACGGGCTCTGTGAGGTCCTTGTCGTCGAAATGATGCCACAAGGGCACAGTGGCGGCGGCAAAGGCGGTCGAGTTGCGAGGCGAGACACTTTGTTGGGGTGCACGACGGAAGCGGAAGTTGTTGATGTCAAAGGCGGCGACGGCGGCGGCACCGAGGCACTGCTGGAGCTCGTGGCATGCGCGATCGATGACGACGAGCGAGTAGCGTGCGTAGCCGCCGTGTTCGGAGTCGTTGCTGATCGAGTTGGTGGAGGCGTTGAGATGGCGGTGGTGGTGGGTGAGCGAAGCATCTTCGAGCGAACGGATGAGGCTGCTGGTGCGCTGCTGCATCTCTGCGGCTTTGGCGTTGCGTGCGCTCTGGTACTCCTTTTCGAGGGCGTCGCCGGCCATCTTGCCGATCGAGTAGAGGAGCTCGGCGTCCTTTTCGTCAAAGTTTTCGCGGGGCTGCTGGTCCATGATGCAGAGACGGCCGACCTGGACTCTGCCCTCGATGCCGTAGAGGGAGTAGGAGAGGAAGAGGGGTGCCGAAGCGTAAAAGCTCATTGGGTTTCCTTTTGCGTTTGTGACGGTGCCTGCGAGGGTGGAGGGACATGCGCGGAATCGCCAGTCGTTTTGGGTGTTGGCGATGACGAGCACCTCGTCGTCGGAGAGGAGCATGGCGTGCGAGCACAAGGTGACGGTGCGTGGGACGATCTGGACTTGTGGGTTTCCGCCGTCCTGTGCGAGGATGAGCATGTAGGTCTCGTCTGGGCTCTCGACCATGAAGGAGGCGTAGTCGCACTTGAATACGGCCTTTGCGTGCTGTACGTAGAGGTTGAGAGCGTCGCGGTCCTGTGCGCCGGTGAGTGCGTGGCGACGGAGCGCCTCTGCGACGCGACGATGCTGCCTGCGGGGCAAGGGAGGGGCGGCGAGCCATCCGTTCTTCTTGTAGAACTGCATGGACTCGATCTTTTGCTCGGAGTCGAGCTTGACGTAGCGATGCGCCTTGGAGGATTCAAAGGGCTGACACAGCTTGGCCGAGGTGGTGCGCGCATGCTGGGTAGGTGGAGGAGGGGTAGTGGCGTAAGACGAGGAGGCAGGCTCGGGCAGATGGAGATCCGGGGTATGGGTGGTTGTTGGATTTGGGGAATGGTAGGTTGTGGTTCCATTTGGGGCACATGCGGATGATGTTGCGGACGATGTTGCGGACGATTGTTGTGGGGCTACCTTTTCGCACCACGAGCCGAGCTGATACTTGCGAAGCCAGGTTCCCCAGGCGATGGGACAGGTGGGAGCCTCGACGGCATTGGCGGCGATTCTGCGAGCTGCGGACTCGGAGGAGAGGCTGGAAGCGCCGGGGGATGAGGGTCTGACGAGCGACTGGTGGAGCGGATGCGGGTTGGGAGTGGGCATGGTGGGCAGCGGCAACCGATGTGCGCGGGTATGCTTGGGGAATTACAACGAGAGGTGGGATGGAATGGCGGCAGGCATGGGTTGATCAAGTTGGCAGAATGGTGCAGGATGGAGGGACGAGAGGGTGTGGATGGCGGGTGGCCTACTGGACGGCGAGACGCAGCGCGCGCGTGTGATGGGAAAGACGCGAGATGTGTGAGGATCAGACGAGATGCATCAAGGCTTGCGAGGTCGGGTGGTGGTGCGATGAGGTGGGGTGTGACGGAGCAGATGCCACGGCGGGGGAAGCGAGGGGGCTTCAAAGACGCCTACGAGGATACGATGTGGTGAGACGATAGAGAGACGGTGCGGGTGTGTGTGTGTGTGTGAGCGTCGGCAATGGATAGGGCTATGGATGTAGGCAAGGCGAGGCGGACGAGATGGTGGAGAAGTCGAGCCGCCAATTCCAATCCAGAGCCAGAAACCGAGCCCGAGCCGACTGAGCAGGTCCAGGCCCAAAGCGCATTCCAGCCTTTCTCCACGCGCGCTCAGTCGTCGCTCGCTCGGCTGCCAACTCATTAACCCACCGCGAAACGCGAGAAAAATTCATCTGGCCTGCGCTGATGGCAGCGGCCATTCTCGAATTTTTGGCAGCGCGCATCGCCCCCGCCAACAAAGTCCACGGATCTGCCAACGCCGTGCATCCAAAAAAGTAATTCCGCAACACGCGATTCGCTCCGCCGCTCTGCCGCTCTGCAGCTCCTCGCCAAGCAGAAACAAAGCTCGCCGGCTTCTCTGCCGAGCCCGATACAGTAAATTTACTGTACCGTCCATCGCTGGTTCCTGATGTTCTCGTTCGCCCCGTCCAATAGCGGGTGCCTTACCGCAAATGGCTCATACTGCACTCTACACCGCTCACACGTTCATGATTGCCAATGGAAAGATCATGGCGAGCCACCTCCATCCGTGCATCGGCTCCTATCTCGGCCGACGCCCAGCTTCGAAAGCGCGCGCGCACACATCATCGCACGCCGGTCATCCCAACTCCATCTGACACACACTCAAACCGGCATTCGAGTTGGCGCAATCCCATTTCGACCTCCGCCCGCTCGCACTCCGTCGGACCATGCGATTCCAGTGCTGCTCAAAATTCGTCTCGGCTCCACGATCTCGACTTTGCATCTGCCATTCACCCGATAGTGAGCGTCTGCGTTTCAGCTGGCCCAGCGGAAATGAGAATTGTCAGCGTGAATTGCACTGCACGCCAATGCACTGCACTGTTTTCCGTGCGTTCGGGTCAACCTGTTGCCGTCCATGTGGCGCCCACTTTCCCATTCCCATCGCGCCATCCCCCGATCTTTGCACGTCCAACGTCCCGATTTATTCGAGCTCGAAGACCCAAGAAGCCCCTCGAAACCAGCCATCTAAAATCCGAGCGCAAAAAAAAAAATCTCCACACACAGCAGCCCAGCTCAAACTCCACATGGGCGCAAAGTGTCGTGCGTGGGTGTGGCGACTCAAGAAGGCGCGCTCAGACTCACACCTTTCTTCCTCCTCATCACTACCCAACTTTGCTGATCGCAGAGCCACCACTCCATGAAACGCACAACCGATCCTGCAGCAGCACCGTTGCCCAAGAGACTCAACACCGAAGCTGCTCCCGCCGACGTCGACATTCCCGACGCAGCCACCATGTCCTCCACCAACGCTGCCGAATCCAAGGATTTCTTCAAGCCCATTGGCGAACACGTTGCCGATGGCGACCAGCCTACCTCCACCGAGGTGGAGCAAAAGATGGTGGACGAGATCGACTCGCTCTGCATGGACTGCCACCAGCAGGGCACCACGCGCATGCTGCTCACCTACATCCCCTACTTCCGCGAGGTGATCGTCGTGTCGTTCTCGTGCCCGCACTGCGGCAACCGCAACTCCGAGATCCAGTCGGCCGGTCAGATCCAGACCAAGGGCTGTCTGTACACCGTCCACGTCACCAACCCCACCGACCTCAACCGACAGGTCGTCAAGTCGGAGCATTGCACCATCACCATCCCCGAGCTCCAGATCGAGATCCCGCCCAAGAAGGGCCAGCTCACCACCATCGAGGGCGTCGTCAGCGATACGCTGCGCGACCTCGAACTCGACCAGCCCCTCCGCAAGCACATGCAGCCCGACGCGTACGCAAAGATCGAGGAGGTGTGCGACAAGTTGAGGAACATCCTTGGCGAGGAGAAGGCCGACGAGGAAGCCGCCGCCAATGATGAGGGCACCACCTCGGGGCTGCGAAGCCTCGGTCCTGTCGGTGGCAGCTCCAACACCATGTCGGCCGAGCAGAAGGCGGAGCGCACGGTGCCCCCCTTCTCGATTCGGCTGGACGATCCATCGGGCAACTCGTTTGTCGAGTTCATGGGCGACGTCCAGGGCCGCGGCATGTCGGATGCCAAATGGAGCAAGCGCGACTACCCGCGCACCAAGGAGCAGAACGAGCTGCTCGGTCTCTCTGGCACATCCACCGCTCCCGCCACGGAGGGCGAAGAGCTGCACACGACCGGCTTCGACAAAGACGCGGGCGAGACCGAATTCGACAACGAGGAGGTGTACACCTTCGCGGGCACATGCTCGTCGTGCAACGCCCCCCTCGACACACGCATGAAGAAGGTCAACATCCCCTACTTTAAAGACATCCTCATCATGTCGACCAACTGCGACAACTGCGGCTACAAGGACAACGAAGTCAAGTCCGGCGCTGCCATCTCGGAGCTGGGACGCAAACTCACGCTGCGCGTCGAGGACAAGGAGGACCTGTCGAGGGACGTGCTCAAGTCCGAAACGGCGGGTTTTGCGATTCCGGAGATCGACCTTCATCTGGCGCCGGGTACGTTGGGTGGAAGGTTTACGACGTTGGAGGGACTGTTGCAGCAGGTGTATGACGAGTTGTCCGAGCGCGTGCTCATGCGTGGCGACTCGTCCCAAAACGCAGATAACTTTGAGGGATTCCTGGCGCGGTTGAAGAAGGTCATTGCGTGCGATGAACCCTATACGGTCGTGCTGGACGATCCGCTGGCGAATTCGTATATTCAGAATCCTTATGCGCCCGATGTCGACGAACAGCTGACGGACGAAAAGTACACCAGGTCTTGGGACCAGAATGAGGACCTTGGGTTGAACGATATCAATGTCGACAACTACTCGAACGATCCCGAACTCCAGTCCCAACCCCAGCAACCCCAGCAGTAACTTGACAGTAACTTGACACACTTCAGTAATCACACTCTTTGGTTTGGGTATCGATTTGTGCGCATGATGTTACCACGATGAAAAATCTCCGAAACCGGATTTGCGCTTTTTGGACGCTTGCGGTTGGTCCTTTGACTGGTGCGTTTGTGTCTGCGGCATGTATTTGCCAACCGTAGTGGCGGCGGTAAGAATCTGTTTGGCCTTATCCTCCTTGCCTTGGAGTTCGGTACCCAACCACGTGGTTCGATCGTTCTCGCGGCGTCGTTTCCTCTCCATGCGCGCAATGTACTCCGGGTTGGTTGGATCGTTCGCCTTGGCGGCATCCTTCTGCTTGAGCGTATACACCTCGAACGGGTCGTCGCTAACCAGCACCGTCTCGATCTGAATCTTGCGTATCGGTTTATCCCCCTCCACCGTCGGCACGCCCTCCATCTTTGCCAACGTTGCGTCCTTTGCGCCGTCAACAAGCTGCCCGAACACCGTGTGCTTTCCATCCAGATGTGGCACCGCCCGATAGGTCAAAAAGAACTGACTCCCATTGGTGCCTGGTCCTCGATTGGCCATGGACAACATCCCCCGAGACGAGTGCTTCAGCGCTCCGGGTTCGCCGTACTCATCCACAAACTCGTGGCCCCATATAGAGCTGCCGCCCCGACCCGTACCCGTAGGATCTCCACCCTGGATCATGAACCCAGGGATGTTGCGATGGAAGATGACGCCGTCGTAGTGACCCTGCTTGCACAGCTGCAGAAAGTTATAGCACGTTCGGGGCGCTAGATCGCAGTGCAGCTCGAGGTTGAGTGCGCCCAGGTTGGTGGTGAGACGCACGTAGGCTTTGCGCTTGGTGCGCCGCACGTGCGCAAACATGGTCTGTTCATCGTCCAGCTCCACGCGCTCGATCGCCGTGCGCGGCGTCAGACTCGACGAGGTAAAGCTCGCAGCCGCCATCCCCGTCGACGCCCCTGCGGCCTTGTTCCGACTCACCGCCGTACTCTTCTGCGCCGCTTTCGGCTCCTTCTCGCTGCCCCCGCCCAGTTTCGCAAGCAGCTTTTTCGCACTCCCCGTAGCAGCCGTATTGATCTGCTGCGTCGCATCAATGCCCTTATCTTGCTGCGTGAGGGCAAGACGTTCTTTGACATGGTGCATCTGGCGAGCATCTCTGAGTTCCGGCCGATTCGGATCGTGCACCGTAATGATATCCGCCTTGGTAAACGGCTGGTCCGTGACCAAATCGCACATGTACTTGGGCTTGATGTTGAGCCTGGACACGGTATCGTACAGGAACACGTTTCCCGTCTGACGGATCGCGACGATATGCGAGTGCTGACCGAACTCGCGCATCGACACCGGGTCGTGGAAGCGCCCCTGCTCGTTGCGCGCAAACTTGAGCCGCACCACGTCGTCGAGCTCGAACGCGCGGCCGGTGATCGGATGCACGCCGTACTTGCGCAGGAAGGGGATGAGGTTCGTCAGCTCGAATGCCACGCCGCAGTCGGGCGAGCATACGGGCAGCGTCCAGGGCTGGAACGAGAGCGCACAGCAGTCGAACGCCACGGGCTCGAAGGCGGCAGCGAGCGAGGCGGTTTTGCCCGAGGACGCCGAGTGCGAGCCGTACACGCCCGAGTGCTCGGCTGCACTCAGATACGGCCGGTCCGATTTGCCGTGTCCCATGGTTGATGGACGTGGTCGGAGTAGGGAGGATCGAGGTAAGGACCAAAGGAGCAAGGGCGCTCGAAAAAGTCGCGGAAGGGCAGCACCAAGCCTCCACCTCGAGCCTCTCCGAATTCCGACCATTTCGCACCCACAACAGCTGCGAAAAAAAAGAAATCAAACATTTTTGGGGCAATTTTTGGGCCGAATTCGGATTGGGATTTGGACGATTGGATTGGATTGGGCGATGCGCTGTGACGCTCTCTCTCTCTCTCTCTCGCTCCGACCCTCTCTCTCTCCCTCTCCCCCTCACTGCCAAGCCTTCCTTGCGACTAACCACATGCCCTCATACGAGTGACAAAGCTCGACCACCGCCACTCCTCACCTTGCTGTCGACGCCCGTGGATGGCCATTCCAGTCGGCGGCCTAGCTCGATAGCCCTGCTGTGACACGGCTACCAGTGCGTAGTGCATGGCGACCAATCAGCCGTACAGCGCTTCCGGATCTCGCACCCGTCGCTCATCCCGCAACCTCGTCCCCATCGCGCAAGACAGCCAGGAGCATATCCCGCTACAGCTACTACGTCCTTCCACCACCTCGCACGTACACCCTGCGCATAGACTTTCACAGCTACACCAACGCATACACCACCACCTCCAGCACAATCCCACCATGAAGTTCTCACACAGCATCCAGTTCAACGCCGTCCCCGACTGGGCCGACAAGTACATCGCCTACTCGAACCTCAAAAAGACCATCTACCTCATGGAGAAGGAGCTTCCCTCCGCTCCCAATGCCGCCTACTCGGACGTCGAAAACGAATCGTCCGGCCTGCTCCAGGATGCGCAGAGCACAGAGACCGACCGCGCCTTCGTGCCGCTCCTCGACAAGGAACTCACCAAGATCGTCGACTTCTACCTCGCAAAGGAGGCCGAGCTGCGCGCCGATCTGCACAACCTCAACGACGACCTCGAGCGCGTAGAGAGCGAAGACTTTGACGACGACTCCGACTTTGCCAGGAGCGACGACGAGGACGACGACGAGGATCTCATCGACACCGTACGCACCGCCAAGGTCAGCGCAGAGCGTCGCTCCAGCATCGACGACGTCTTTACGCAGCCGCGCAAGTACAACGAGGCTTCGCGTCAGCAGCAGCGCATGCGCGAAGGCGCGCCCTCGCGCTCTCGCAAGGACAGCCGCGCCACCCTCGACGAAGCCTCCACCGCTGCTGCAGCACGCCCGCCCAACAACCGCAACCGCTCCAGCACCCTCCTCGACCACTCGGCCGACCTCTCCGAGCAGGGCGACACCTCGGGCTTTGCCAAGCGCACACGCAGCAGCTCCAATGCCAGCCAGTCCGGCTCCAAGGCGCGCTGGGCCAGCATCTTTGGCAAGAAGCCCGTGCGTCGTCGCTCGCTCGGCATCGTGCTTGCCGGCGGCGGCGGCGGCGGCGCAGCAGACGATCCGTCCAACAGCCACGATCGCCTCGTCCCCGCCTCGAGCGACGCCGGCGACAGCAGCTTTGGCGGCGACGCCAAGAGCATGTCCATCTGGACCGCCGACAACGACTACGCCATCGACATGCGCATCACCTTCAAGAAGCGCATCACCGACCTCTTTGTCGCCATGTCCGAGCTGCGCCAGTTCGTGCAGCTCAACGAGACGGGCATGCGCAAGATCCTCAAAAAGTACGACAAGATCACCAAATCCGACCTCAAGGAGCGCTACATGAACGACAGCCTGCGCACCCAGCCGCCCTTCACCGCCGACGCCAAGCGCGGGCTCGACGAGTGCATCGACACGCTCATCCAGCTGTTCGCCAAGGTGGTGACGGCGGGTGATGTGGGCGCGGCGGCGCAGCAGCTCAAGACGCATCTGCGCGAGCAGGTGGTGTGGCAGCGCAACACGGTGTGGCGCGAGATGATCGGCATCGAGCGGCGTGCGCAGGGTGCGGCGCTCGAAAGGACCGTCATGGGTTCCGGCAAGCAGCACGACTTGGAGCCCAGCAAGCCCTTCCGCCTGCGCACGCCGTGCGGCAGCTTCACCGTGCCCGGCTGGTTGAGCATGAGCACGCTCCACCTGCTCATCGCCTTCACTGCGCTCGTGGCGCTGCTCAAAGCACCGGGTCTGCGCTTCTTCAACCGCGTCGAGGAGCAAAACTGTCTGGCGATGCTCGTCTTCTGCACCATCCTGTGGGCGACCGAGGTGATCCCGCTGTTCGTCACGTCGCTTATGGTGCCGCTGCTTGTAGTCACGCTGCGCGTCGCACGCACCGACGACGTCAAGGACCGCCGCATGACGGCGCCCGAGACTACAAAGTGGATCTTCTCGCAGATGTTTGCGCCCAACATGTGCCTGCTGCTCGGCGGATTCACGCTTGCGGCGGCGCTGTCCAAGTATGGTATCGACAAGATTCTGGCGACCAAGATCCTGCGGTTGGCGGGGACGAGGCCGAGCGTGGTGCTGCTGGCGCACATGGGCGTGGCGTGCTTTGCGTCCATGTGGATCAGCAACGTCGCTGCGCCCGTGCTCATGTATTCGCTCATCCAGCCCATCCTGCGTACGCTGCCGAGCAAGTCGCCGTACGCCTCGAGCCTCATCATGGGCATCGCGCTGGCGTCGAACATCGGCGGACAGACCTCGCCCATCGCTTCGCCCCAGAACCTCATTGCGCTGCAGTACATGAAGCAACCCGTCGGATGGCTGCAGTGGTTCGCGGTTACCATCCCCGTCTCAGGACTATCGCTGGTGGTCATCTGGCTGATTTTGCTCTGGAGCTATGGCGCGGGCAGGGGGACCGTGATCAAGAAGCTCGGCGAGAGCAGAGACTCTTTCACCAAGATCCAGTGGTTCATCTCGGCCGTCGCCGTGTCGACGATCGTGCTGTGGTGTGTGGAGAAGAACTTCGAGTGGATCGTCGGCGACATGGGCATTATTGCGATTGTTCCCATGGTGCTCTTCTTTGGCACGGGCATCCTCACCAAGGAGGACTTCAACACGTTCCTCTGGACCGTCGTCTTCCTGGCGATGGGCGGTATTGCGCTGGGTAAGGCTGTGACGTCGTCAGGATTGCTCGAATCGCTTGATGACTTGATTCAGGAGATCGTCAAGGAGCTTCCGTTGTGGCAGATCATTGTCGCCCTGCTTGGGATCGGTCTGGTCGTGGCGACGTTTATCAGCCACACCATCGCTGCGGTCTTGCTTGTGCCTATTGCGGCCCAGGTCGGCGAGAGCCTCGACACCCCGCATCCACGACTGCTCATTATGGCTACGACGCTCGTGGCGTCGGCAGCCATGGGGTTGCCCGTCAGTGGGTATCCCAACCAAATCGCCGTGTCCATGGAGGACGATCTCGGAGACCGCTACGTCTCCGTCAAGGACTTCCTCAAGGTCGGCGTACTGGCGTCCGTCGTCGCCACGCTCATCGTAGGCACCATCGGCGTCGTCATCATGTACGCCCTCCAATTCTAGACTCTCTCCATTCCCCCAACAGCAAATCCAATCTCGCACTTGTTTCCTTGTGACGATCTCGGGTCGTGAGCGATGCAGTGTAAGTCTTGTGCTGGATGGAAATTGGCTGCATTGCAAGACAGGACGTGGTGGAACCAAAAGGCAGGCAAGGTTGGGGGGGGGGGGGGGGAAGTTACTCGAGGTCTTCGGGAGCGACGTGTTCGTTGCCCGTGTCGATGACGGCCTTACTCGGTCTCCAGACCATGACGATATTATCCTCCGCCGCCGTAGTCAGCGCCCACTCAAGATGGGGGCTCCAACCGAGATCCGTCGGTCTGCTAGTATGCCCACCGTGCACAAAGATCAATTCGGGCGGACCGTCTTCTGCATCCTCGGGCGTCTGTTCCTGACCGATCTTACTCAGGTCCCAGATATTAACCCTCCTATCGGCACTTGCGCTCGCCAGCACCGTAGGGTTGTGTGGGCTCCAGCACGCAGAGAGGATCTCGTCGGTATGCGCCTCGAGCGAGTGCAGCTTCACCTTGAGGTTGCGCAGATCCCACACACCCAGCGTCTTGTCCGACGATCCCGTCACGAGGATATTCTCGTTGTCGGGGCTGAATGCGAGCGTGTTGACCTCGCCCGCATGCGCCTCGACGCGGTACTTGGGCGCGGTGGGTGCCTCGCGCACATCCCAGATGAGCAGCTGACGATCATCGCCCACCGAACCGAACAGCGACTCGTGGTGGTTGTGCCACGCCACATCCTCGACAATCGCCGTGTGGCCCGTGTACGTCGCCAGCGGCTGCAGCGTGTTGTTGCCCTTGGTGTACTGGTTGATATCCCAATGACACACCGTGGTATCTTCACTAGCCGCCAGAATGTGGCCCTGCTTCAGCGGCGACCAACTCAAACCGTATCCTTCCGCCGTCTGGCCCTCGAGCACAATATCGGGCCGACAAACCCCGTCCGCCGAGGGGGTGTTGGAGTGCTTGGTGCGGTCAAACACGTACGTCTTTCCCGTGACGGTGCGCGTCGCGATCAGGTCACAGTTCTGCGGACAGTATCTGGCGCGGTTGATCTCGCCGTCGTGGTTGATCTTTTGGACGATGGTGAGGCGCGCCGTGGTGGCCGAGTAGCTCCCGATCTCGCCCTTGTCCTCGTCGTACTGCTTGAGGTCGAGCCGCGACTCGGCGGCGTTCGACGGTCCGTCGGCGCCCGTGGTGGGCAGCTGCACCTGTGCGATCTGCAGGTAGTTCTGGTCCTGCTCCGAGGTGTGCGTGCCCAGCAGCAGCCGGTGCTGCGTGTACGTCTGTCCCGCCGGCGTCTCCTTGTCCGGAAACCACTGGCACGTGAGCGAAGGCCACTCGAGCGCATGCGTCACCACGAGATCATACAGGAAGGGCGAGTTCTTCTTCCAGATCTTGTACTCTTCGTTCGACAGCTTCTGCTGCGCGATGGCCGCCTCGTCGTCCACGAGATCTGAGGTGTCCATGGTGGGCAGAAGGTAGAGGCGCGGTCGTAGAGGTGATGATGGTAGGCAGCGACGACGAGGATGAGGTGGAGGTGCGGTCGAGACCTGGGGCGCGGAAAGCGGGTCCATCTCACTCGACTCTTCCAGCCCCAACCGCACCCTCCGCGCCGTGTCAAAGTAACAGATCGCCTGCCAGTCTCGCCCGACGCGCGAACCGTCTGCAGCAGCCTCGTCCTGTCGACGCGCCATTCTTCATTGTCTCGTCCGAGTGCGCCCAGCCCGCCCTCGCTAGGGCAACCGCGTCGCGTTGAATGGATCAAAAAGCTTTAACACGTTTTCGCCCGCGCCGCTTCCACCGCCTTCCGCTCCAATGACCGCGTCCGTGCGTAAATTTCGTCACGGCAAACGTCGAGGAATTTCGCAAAAACGTGCGCTGTGCAGGAAAAAAATCCCAGCTCCCGCCACCGAAAGCGTGTCCTTGATGCACGACATCAGTGTGCGCACAGACATCCTGGAAGAACTTCCACTTTTTTTCGAGGATTTTTTTTAGAGCTCCCACTCCACTAAAGTCAACAAATTTTCTACAGCGCCTTGGTGCAGCTCCGCACCGCAGCGCACCGCACGGTTCAGTGGCAAAGGCGGCGCGACCATGGATCGGCGAGAAGAATGTCGTTGTGAGCGTTTACTGAAGCTGCACCCTAGATTTTTTTCCTCTGCCTTTGCGGATCTTTGCAGGGGCGGATGGATGCCGTCCATGCTTCTTAATAAGGCTCACTGTCTTGCGGCCACCCTTCCCCCTAACCCATCACCCCCGTTTTGGACAAACAACACATACCCTCCACCCCTCCACAGCCTACGTATATCGTATCTTCGATTGTCACGATGACCGACGCTTACCGCCAGCCCGAGCCCAAGACCTTCCCTGACGCTCTTCAGCAGAAGGTCGACTCGCTCGTCGAGGACTTCCGCAAGGCCGATGCCGAGCTGATCAAGCACGAGCTCAAGCTGCAGGCCCCCCTCTACAAGAAGCGCGCCGAGATCGTGTCGTCCGTCAAGGACTTCTGGTTCCAGGCGCTGATCAACTGCATGGCGACCAACGTGTACATCGACGATGCCGACCACGAGGCGCTCTCGTACGTCTCCAACGTGGACGTCGAGCGCGATCTCAACGACCCTCGCGCTGCCACCATCACGTTCTCGTTCCGCGAGAACCCGTTCTTCTCCAACGACAAGCTCGTCAAGAAGTTCAGCCTGGTCGAGGGCGCCGACTCGCTGGAGGACGAGTTCAACTTCCTCGAGCAGACCACGCCCGAGAAGACGCAGATCGACTGGAAGTCGGACGACAAGAACCTGTGCAAGCTCAAGCCCACCATCGGCGGCCCCGACTCGGACGACTTTGAACCCGGCTCGTTCTTCTCCACCTTCTTCGAGAACACCGACCGGGAGATCGCCGGCGGCATCGGCCACGCCATCATCATGGACTTCTGGCCCGGCGCCATCGACTTCTACACCGGCGCAGACGACCTCGACTTTGACGAGGACGACTTTGACTCCGAGGACGACGAGGACGACGAGGACGACGCAGAGATCGACCTCGAGGACGACGACCAGCCCCCCAAGAAGAAGTCCAAGGCTGACGCATAATGCGCCTGCTCTTCTGGATTCTTTCGTCTCGTCCTTTCTTTCCCCCTACCCTGGTCCACTCTGTATTCCCCGCTTCCTACGCATTCCTATGACTTGCTAGTACCACTCCTTGACTGCTACTGCTACTGCTTCTGCTTCATCTCTAGATCAGCGGCTTCCCGTTCGCGCGGAGGGTTTCGACTAGTGTGTCGCACCTTCTCGATCGACGCCCGCGTCTCGGACCGTCTTTCGATGTACCAATACCAAAGCCTTGCCTTTCCAACGGCCTCTGCGTGTTTCAGACTGAGTTAGTAGGAGCTTGGAGTGCAGTGTTGAGGGAGGATTGGATCGGACCCGATCGCGTACTTCGGTGAACATCCGATTCGGTCGGAAGGTTTTCTGGCCTTCCTGGCCTTTCCAGCCGCTGTCGGCGGTGCTGATCTCCAAAGCGTCTCGATTCGGCCGTTGCTCAGGGTTCACAGGGATTGCGAGGGCGCAGAGCTTTGTGGCGCCCCACTCGAGTCTGGGCTGTCAGTCTAAGCAGCGGACTTTGGTACGCCACGGCTCGCGGCCAACTCTTGTCTTGTCTCGCCAGCGCCGCCTCGCGCCGCGTTCAGACGTTGGCTTTCCGCAAGTGGCGAGGCGTGAATTGCAGGCACTAGGCGAGAAACCCTGCCATGGCCGAGCGCAGATCCCCCACGAAACCCTTGACTCTCTACAAAATGTTCCTGATCACCCACATCCCCACGTCTTTGCATAGGATAGCGCGTTTGAAAGGCGAGCGTGGTAGCAATTGTAGCTCCGCCGCTTGTCGAGACTGGAGCACGGGTTCCCCGTGTCGATCGTTGGGAAGAGCATGACAGCCATCCTGCGCCTGTTCAGAGGCGCGCGCCCAATTCAGGCTCCGGCTGGGGCACGGCAGCGTGGCTACTCTACGCGAGGTTTCAAACGCGCCCAGATCCACGGTCAACCCAACCCGTCCTTTAGCATTACGGCAGCAGAGCCTTGCACCGTTGGAACCGTCTTGGAGTCAAGCAACAGGGTGTAGGCTGCAGAAGGCAATGCCAATGTCAAGATATCGATTTTTTCTTGCCCCGCAAAAAAAAGAGCGGAGCCGCCGCTTGGCGGACTGTCACCAGCTCCGGTCGCGCGCGCTGATTGGACGTCGATCCAATCTTGCGGTCTTGCTGTAAATTTACAATACTTGCCTAGGGCGTTGTGAAAGCCGCGACGGCGGCGGTGCACGAATGATTGCCCCGTCTGCGCGAATGTTTGGCCGACACCATGATCCCTCTCCAGGAGGGCAACTGTCCGTCCTGGGCGATGCTCTTGCGCCATCTGGCGCGTCTGACGGGGGTGCTATACGCGAAGACCAGCAGGACGAGCATGCAAACGTACGCCGACTGGTGATCCGCAGGTTCGCGTCTGCACGCCGCAGTGCTGCCGCATCGAGCCATTGCCCTACCGCTGTGCATGCGTTACTCGTGGATCCCACGCTAGAAGTTAGCCACGTTCTTGCAGTCCCAGCGCCGTCGTCATGACAATTGACGACCGCTCAGCTACTGTACTTCAGCCAAGGGCAGACGAGGTGGAAAAACAATTTAGCACCACAGCAGCCAGACTAAAAACAAGAGCCGAGCAGATCACCACCGGAGAGTGCATTCGCGAGTGCACTTGGGCGCCAAGCGAGGCCCAATTTGCACCCACGCTTCACTGCGCTCCGAGCAACCAAGAGCTTACAGCCTAGTGGACAGATGTACGGCGGCATGACGGGCGGGGCTGAACAGACTACACAGGCTGAATAGGCTGAACCGGAGCTAGCCGCGGCTGGACAAACAGAGGCGGCGAGTAAGTTGTGGTCTCGCGTCGGCTGCGCCCTGCAGAGAGAAAGCTGAGCAGAGAACCGCATGCGATGGGGCCTCGAACCCCAGGGAAAAAGAAGCAGTTCAAAGGGGAAAAGGATCTTGCAATTCCCACACGCTGCTCTGAGCCGGTCAAGTTGGGGAGACGGTGGGATCGGCTCCGCCCGTCATTGCGGGGTTGAAAAGGCGGTTTTTTTCGGGGTTTTTGGCGACAAAAAAAAAAGAGGGACTCCTCCTTCCTGTCGAGCGTCGATCCCCCAGCCAAGAAGTCAAACCTGACAACCCGGCGGGGTAATTCGGCGCTTGGCTTGGGACTGGTTCCCACCACGATGCTGGTAAGCTCGACCAATCGATCGGAATCCCCACCGCCATCAATCATTGTTGGCCAGCTTCCGATGATGGATGCGCACTGATTGGTCACCTTTGCCGGCTCGACCGACTGGCTCTTTGCGGCCAATCCAGTCCAAGCTGCGAGCTGGAGCGGCTTGCGATGCCAGACCAGAAAGGCGGTTGCACTGTAGCCGCTGGGCTGGGTTTCAGCGAGGCGCATAGCCGAGCCTGCAGTGTTTTTGCTAAGATTTCATCCTCCGCTCCACCTTGCTTGCGCCCTGGCCTCGCTGCACACGCACGCAGACGCAGGCAGAAGCACGCAGCCAGGAGAGTGTCTCAGTGCGCTGCGCCTCATCATGCAATCTAGCCTTCTCGCACCTGCAATCGGCTCACCCGTCCCTCGCTTGACTGGCCTGCTCCCTCTTTTTTCTTTTTCGTTTCTGCAGCCTCCGCAAGAAAATCACACGATCGGAGCTGATGGAGTAAGATGGGCGGCGGCCCACCGGTGGTGCTGCAGCAGCTGTCAAATGCGCCGTCACTCTCTGGCCCCGCCCCAGCTCCGCCAGTCAAAGAGAGAGCGGGCGTTGGGTTGGGTTGCATGCTGCTAAGCGAAGCTCCACTGACGCTGCTCAGCTGCTGCCGTTGCCATGCTTTGCTCGTCTTTTTCCCCCCGCACTCTTTCACCGCTGCTGGTAGCTCGCTCCAATCCACCACCTCGCGCTCTAGGCTCCTGGTGATGCGCGGTGCTTGGTGCCTGAGCCCCAAGCGCCTGCTTCTGAAACTTTGTCGCAGCCTCTTCCGCGCAAGAGACCCTGCACGCCCGCGGCTGTGAATAGCATTCGGCTCATCCGCCCTGCCCTGACTCAGACGCTCATGAGCCGAGTCGGACGCCATCCGTCTGTCGCCTCGCGCCTCCTCCTCCTCGTTATCCGCCCCTCTTGCTTGCCCTTCCGCACAAAGCCGTCGCTAGTCAGGAACCGACCCCATTCATCCTTGGCCACGGCCTCGTCTCTTCTTGCTCTTTCTACTTAACCACCGACATCCCCGGATTCCCACGCGCGTCAACAGCCATCCGTGTTTCCATCCATATATCCAATCCTTTCCTCTACGTTGCATCATTGGTTGGTGCTTTTTGGTGGCTCTGCACAGCCTCGACGTCTCACTCCGCTTGGACTTGATATTCAGCTAGATTGACTCGACAGCCATGTCTGGCTTCTACAGTCATCAGAAGTCGGCGTCAACGCTCTCGTTCGACAGCAACGAGAGGAGCTTCTCGCTCTCGTCTTCCCGCCCGGCCACCGCCAGCATGGATCGCCCGGGCCCTTCGCGTGGCTTCCACTCGAACTCCTCCTCCGTCTCGCTTGGTAATGGTAACGGCATCGTAAATTCAAATCGCAACGGCGGTGCACCCATGCACGCAATGATGGTGCCCGGCATGGTGGTGCCTTCCACCGATCGCCCCGACCCAGACTCGCCCTTCTCGCAATGGGAGGCCTACATCGTAAAGCAGACGCACGAGTGGTCCGACAAGCGCGCCAAGGCCGTCGCCTCGCCGCCGCCCACGGCCAACAACCCGCGCATCGTCTGGGCCGACCAGATCCGCAAGTCCGCCCCCCAGGTCCAGCCGCTCGCATACACAAAGGCAAGAGACCGCGTGGCCAGCCCACCACCCCAGGGCCCCCCACCGCCCAACCCGCGCGGCATGTTGCGCAAAGCTTCCTTCGACATGTTCCGCAGCATGCCCGACGCCGGCCGCACCACGCCCTCGCCGCCCTCGTCCACCAGGCCGAGCATCTCGTCGCCCATCATGCCCAAGTCGATCCTCACCACGGCGCCCGCTCCCGTCTACGCCTCGCCGGGCTCGCTCTCCGCCTCTGCATTCCTGGACACCTCGATGCGATCGCTGCCGGACCCGAGCGGGGTGCCGCACAACGTCGAGTCGCACGCCTCGTCCATCCGCAGCCTCTCGCCTCTGCCGCTCTCGTTGCCCACCGACGACTTTTCCGCCTCGCTGCTCATCGGCCTCGACAAGCGCGCTTCCACCGCTTCCACCTCGTCGGGCCGTGCACCGGGACCGTCGGACCTCATCGCAGCACCTCTGCCCGAGATCTACAGCCCAGACATGACCGGCCCGCCGTCGATCGCCGACACCTACTCGGTGCACTCGCGCCGCTCGTCGTGGGCCAGCTCGGTCGACCTCGACCCTGCCATCATCTGCACGCCGCCACTGTCGCACGATGGCTGGCAAGACCAGCCGCAACCTGCCCGCCCCACGTTCCTAGCCGAGTACGGCCTGGACCAAGATAGCGACGAGAGCGAGACCGAGTGCAGCGTGTATCCCGACGAAGACCAGGTGACCGCACCGCTGCCCAGCGTCGCAGACGATGGGAAGCAGCACCACCAGCAGCAGGAGATGCCGACGCAACCGGTCTTCCAGCGCCTCGAGGCCGATCTGCCCTTCAGCGCGTACGGAGACGATATCAGCGGAACAACGCGCATCGGACCCAACGGCTCGCCGCTGCCTCGTCTCGAAATCTCGACGCTTCCGCGCGAGAAGGACGAGGTGCAAAAGGCGCGTGCACGCATCATGAGCCCCAGGTCGTTCAGGAAGGCCTTCTCATCCAAGAAGAAGGGCTCCGCTTCGGGTTCGGGCTCGGCTTCGACCGGCTCGCGTGCGAGCGAGTCCTCGCCAAGCCTGCCCAACAGCAGCTCCGAGGACGTCGGCAAGGTCGAGGTGCCTTCGGAGCCCGTCATCGCCGTGTCGCCCGCAGCCGAGCCTTTGCAGCTGCCCGGCCTGGCCAAGGACGACATGACGTCGTGGGCCGCCGCCATCCCTGCGCAAGCACCCCCGCCCACTTCGCCGCAGCTTGAAGAGCCTGCCTCCCGCGTTCCGCAGGCACCTGCGATGGAGGCGACGGCGTCGAGCGATTCGTACCCGCAACTCGAGACGCCGTCGGACGCGACCTTGTCCATGCCGCTCTCGCCCGCCTTCAGCACCATGACGCCCTCGATCTCGTCGGAGCTCTCGCGCGACAACGCGTCGTCGACGCACTCGTTTGGGCAGAACTCGTTCGGCCAGAGGAGGCACCGCATCGTGACGCCCGGCCTGACCAAGGTCGCCTCGTCGCCGACGGTCGAGGCCGGTGCGGCTCCATCGCTGGACCCGCATCTGGCGCGGGCCACGACGCGTGCACGCTCCAGCGGCAGTGTTAGCTCACACACGCCGTCGGTGGCGCTGAGCAACTCGTCGTCGACGCGACGCAACTCGCGCCGAAGCGGGCGCAGCCGCATCACGGACGGCATGCCGAGCTTCGCCAACATGGCCAGCACGCTTGCTGTGCCGATCGCCGACCAGCGCCGGATGTCGAACCGCAGCCTGTCGAGCGAGGGCTCGATCGATAACCACAGCAACGCATCCAACGGCTCAAGCTACGCCAAGGTGGGCGGATCGTCGGACGAGGGTGTTCCCGCGCTGGCCGTGTCGACGGCGACGGCGGTCAAGGGCGTGTTGCGCAAGCGCTCGCCGTCCGAGACGTCGTCGCTGCTGTCGCCGCGCAAGGAGGTGTCGTTCAACCTGCCCGTGGGCGAGTTCGGCGCGGTCGAGGAGCGCGCGAGCGAGGAGGAGGAGCTGCTCGAGCACGAGCAGAAGCAGCGCGCGCACCTCAAGCTGCCGCCCATGAAGCTGCAGCCGTACGCCACGTCCGGCATCGCGGCCGAGGCGGCAGAGACTGCTGTGCTCAGCCAGGACGATGCGGACATTGTCAAGTTCCTCACCACGTTCGGCCGCAATATCACGAGCGTCGAGTCGCTCGAGGTGCTCGATACCGTGAATGCCGGGACGGGCGAGTGGCCGAAGCGCGACGACTGGGACTCGCTGCCGGCGTACCTGCTTGCGTACACCACCACCTTGCTCTCGGCGTACAGCGACGACACGGCGACGATGGTGTATTCGTCCGAGCGTGCGCCCGCTCCTGTGCGCGGCAAGGTCTCAGCGCCCGTGCTCAGCACCAACCCGCTGTACACGGCGGTGGTGCGCAGCGTGCTCGGCATTGCCAGCTGGGAGCGGCCGCTCGTGTCGCTTGGTGCCGCGGGCGTGTACGGCTACAGCTGGACCAAGGACCGCCTGGGTGCGGTCATTCTGGTCGGTATGGCGCTGCTGCTGGCCACGCAGGGCGCAGGTGCGAATGCGGATGCGGGCAAAGATCTCGCCGACGCATACGGCAAGATCGCGCCCGTGCTGCTGGGCGACGAGGCGACGCACGAGCGCGTGCGCAACCTGGTGCTGCGCAGGTCGGCGCGCGCGTCGCTGCGCCTCAGCGGCTTGCTGGTTGTGCTCGCGGCTGCCGCGACTCGCGTTGATAGCAGCGTGGCCATGAGCCTGCCCGGCCTGCTGCTGGGCCTGGCGGTGTTCGTGTGGCTGCCCGTGATCCTGCACCAGCCCAGCTGGGCGCCCAAGTGGATGTGCAGCGTCAACCCGCTCGATGCGGTGCTGTACGACGTGCCCACCGACGCGCAGCATGCCATTTCCACGCTGCGCCGTCGTGCGGCCGGTGGAGACCAGCTGGTGCAGCGCACATCCACGCTCATGCTCTCGCCCACGCACTTTGACCACCGCGTGTCGGCGCACGAGCTCGCGCATGCCGGCGACGTGCTCGACGGCGCCTTCGCCGCCCAGATCGACGGCGACGCGGGCCATCTGTGCGTGCTCGCATCGCGCGTCGTCTTCCGCGCGCTGACGGGGCGCACTGAGCAGCGCAGCGCGAGTCTGGCGCAGGTGCTCGACGAGACGAGCGCATGCAAGATCACGCTCGATGTGCGGCTCGAGAAGCTCGTCGCGCTCGAAAAGGTGCGCAGCGACGGGCTGAGGCTCAAGCTGCGTGGCGGACAGACGTTCGAGATCGTCCAGGTGCACGAGCGCGACCAGGCGTTCAACCGCATCCTTGCGCTTGCGCCGCACAAGTGGCACTGAACCCAACACACTCTTTTTGCAGCTGCTTTGTGCAGAACCACATTCGTTACGGCGCCTGTTGGCTGTCTGTCTGTGTACTAGTCGTAATCCAGGCGTATGCGCCGGTGTATCTCACTGCGCGCGGAGGTGCAAAGTGTGTGGGGGAGCATGGTTGGATTGCACTTGGCTGGATTTACTGTGTTGGGTCGGGCAGACGGAGGAAGGCGCTGAACCACTTGTCGCCTCTGTTTCGCTCTACCTTTTTGCCCTCCTCTGTCGCCGTATAGACCGCCTCTACGCAGGGGTCATCCTTAAGTTCGGGGCCATCTTTGTCGAGACGTTTGAAGAGGGGGTGTTGGCCTAGGTGTTTGTCCATCCAATCGTAGAGTTCGCGTACGTCTGTGATGATGTACACGATGCCTCCGGGACGCAGAACGTAGGCGTATTCAGCAAGGAGAGTGGGGCTGATGATTCTCGCCTTGTGCTTGCGCGACTTGAAGTGCGGGTCGGGGAAGAGGAAGAAGAGTTTGGACAGCTGGTGCTTTGTGAAGAAATTCGGCAAGAACTTCATGCCATTCGCACGGAGGACTCCAACGTTGTCGTACGATCCAGGTGC
Source organism: Moesziomyces antarcticus (assembly GCF_000747765.1). NCBI lineage: Eukaryota > Fungi > Basidiomycota > Ustilaginomycetes > Ustilaginales > Ustilaginaceae > Moesziomyces > Moesziomyces antarcticus. Next base: position 175,092 of record NW_014638996.1, read on the forward strand.
AAGATGTGCGGCTTCAACGAGCTGGGCGTTTTGTGTGGCCTCGTCCAAGTCTTCATCCGTTGCTTCGGTCGAAGAAGCTTCGGGCTGGGGCTGGGGGTCGGAGTCTTCGATGCGACCGCGTTGGGCAGCTAGACGAAGTGCAACGATCTTATCGTGCACATACTGCGTCACATGCACCCTAATCTCCAATCCCAACATGAGTGTGTCGGGAAACAGTGGTGCCAGTTGCATAAGCAGGCCTCCGAATCCACATCCCACATCGGCAAATTCGACGTTCTTGGTCTCGTGTCCTGCCCGATGCGCACCTGTGGTCGAATCAAAGTAGGTCGGATAGATGGTTCCCCAATTCATCTCGCTTGGCTGCGTGGGATATTCGAGACTGTGATCCGAAAACGGATTGGCATGTGCACGTTGTCGATACCATCTCTTCTGGGGGATGATGATCTTGCCTCCCGAAAGCGAGTTGATGTGCTGTTTGGACTGTTCGAGCTGGATGCGATCGTGCTCGGACTTGGCATCGGATGAGTTGGCAGGCACGTGTGCCAGTGTACTGCGCTTGCGCTTGCCCATCCTTGCGTGTGTGATGTATGAGGAGGAGATGATGGTTAGAAGAAATTTCCGTGTGGAGAAAAAGTTGCCCTCGGTCTTCTTTACTCTAACAGAGCTGCGATTTTTGGGAATCCGGAAGCCGAGAAAGTTGGAATTCGGACCCGAATCCGCAGCGGCCGGGGCGCTGTAGGCTTTGGCAGCATCTCTCCACCATCCCTCCTGCTCACCTCGTCAACACTGCCTCCAACACACACACACGCAAAGATGGACAAGCTTCCCAGTGCCGATGAGATGCGAGGTACGTCCATCCTTCCCCGCAGCATCACTGCTTTAGATTGGAAGACCATTGACTGACTACGTCGCGGTTGGATTGCGGGATGGTAGAGACGCTCGCGCAGCGCGAGGACAAGATCCGCGAGTCGTGGGTGCGCACCATGGAGGCAAGGATCGTGCGCGAGGAGCTGCAAAAGTGCCACAAGGCCGAGGGCGTAAACCACTACCAGGCCTGCGCCGATCTCGCCAAGAAGTACCACTCCTTGTTGGCCGATGCCAAGGTAAGATAGCAATCCGCCCCCCGCGCGTGTCAGTAGACAATCATGCTGACGCTTGTCTTTGCGGCTATAGGTCAAGGGATTCAGAGTCATCGACACTGCGTAAATCTCCGTACGCTGTTTCTGCTCCTTTCAATGCCAATCTGTCTTCGTCGCATGTTTGCGAGTGTGCATCCTTGCATCCATACAGCCGATCGTGCTATCATAGCAGACCGTGGAAAGAGTCTCAACCTACATGCACAGGTCATGCTTGTCATACGGCGGACAAGCGCGTCAAAGCTCAACAGTGGGCGCATGGCGAGGTACAATTACAATGGGCAATGGGTGGCAGACAAGCTATGATGGGGGATCAGCTTGCATATTCGCGCTGGAACTCTTGCAGCTCGGACTCCTTTTGCTTGTACTGCTTGAGGAGCGTTTCGAGGATTTGCTTGAGCTGTACACCGCGTCGACCAACGCAAGTTGTGGCTGTCAGCACGTTGCAACACGAGGTGCGATTGCATGAGAGAATCCGGCAAAACTTACGCCTTCGAGGTTGGTCTGGAGAGCGGGCAGGACCTCCTTGACTGTGCGTTCGACAAGCACGCCACCAATGAGGCGGAAGCACTTGCGCTTGGGATCTGCCTTGGACGCTTCGGTGAGCGTGTCGATGACGAGCCTGGTGCAGCACACGGCACTGTTAGCAGGTAGCATTCACGTTGACGCCGCGAGCAGCATACTCACTTGTGTTCGTCCGCCTCGCCCTCGAGCTCGCCCACCTTGGATGCGATGCCCTGCAGCTCGGATCTGCGCGACTGGAACAGCTGTGCTGCTTCTGTTAATTGATGAAGGATCACTTTCAGGTCAGCTTTACTCGTCCAGCACCTTCGTTGGCATTTGTGGCCGAGGAGAGCGCGCACGCACCTTGTTCGGAAAGCTGCCTCTTCTGCGCCGAGCCGGACGGCTTCTGTGTTGCTACGGAAGCCATTGTGTCGTAAGTAGCGGCGATGGTCAGCTGCGAAGATCGTATGCAATGCAGAAGATGCAGGTGTTGGTGTGTGTCGAGCAAGCTGTCCTCACCGCTTCTCGTGACTTTGGCAATTCAAACCGGTGCAGCAACGTCAATCAAAGTCTAACACGCTGAACTCGTAAAAAATCAAGCACTCTGATGATCCGCTCCAGATCGCTCGACAGTCGGAGAAGCAATTTCGAAAGGGGCATCAGAGCCAGGCAACTCCACTTTGAACGCAAGGCAGTGCGGCAGTGCGGCAGTGCAGCGGCTGAGCCAGAAGAATGGGCGGTGCACACGCCAGCCTGAGACTGAGCCTAAGCCTCAGCCTCGAGTTCCATCCAATCTGCCTCCACTCCAAGAGCGCGTTCCAACCACCAACCCACCATCCCTTCAAACATCCATCGCCGCCTGCTCATTGTTTCAAGCCTTCACCCCGGCCACAACCTGCTCCAACAGCGTGCGAGTCCATCCCCCGCGCATCACTCCGTCAAGATGGAGGCCATCAAGCTTCAGAGAAAGTACCCTGAATTGTAAGTGCTACCAAATCACCCTCCTCGAGTCAACTCGGACCCTCCTACTGACGCTCTTGCTGTTGCTCGCTGCACCACAGCTCGCAAGAGGAGATGATGGGGCTCATCTCGCGTTTCCGCACGCTCGACGTGGAGGAAAAGGGCAGCATCCCAAAACAGGACGTCATCAAGGCCATCCAGGACCAGGGCGACGCTTCCTACGACCAGGTGCGCGAGACGCTCAAAGAGGTCGACCTCGATGCCTCGGGCCGCGTCGAGCTCGACGACTACGTCGACCTGCTCGCAAAGATCCGCGCAGGCCGCAACGCCTCGGCAGGCGTCGTCACCAAGGGCAAGGTCTTCGTCAAGGGCGCCACCTCCTCCACCCAGCACACCATCAACGAGGACGAACGCTCCGAATTCACCCGCCACATCAACTCCAACCTCGCCGGCGACGCCAACATCGGCGCACGCCTCCCCATCCCCACCGACACCTTCCAGCTCTTCGACGAGTGCCGCGACGGCCTCGTCCTCTGCAAGCTCATCAACGACTCGGTGCCAGACACGATCGACGAGCGCGTCCTCAACTTTGGCAAGGCGGGCAAGCCCCCCAACGCCTTCCAGATGACCGAGAACAACAACATCGTCATCACCTCCGCCAAGGCCATCGGATGCTCCGTCGTCAACATCGGCCCGCAGGACATCATCGACGGCAAGGAGCACCTCATCCTCGGCCTCGTATGGCAGATCATCCGCCGCGGCCTCCTCAGCAAGATCGACCTCAAGAATCACCCCGAGCTCTACCGCCTCCTCGACGACGGCGAGACGCTCGACGAGTTCCTGCGTCTGCCGCCCGACCAGATCCTTCTTCGTTGGGTCAACTACCACCTCAAGGCGGCCAACTGGCACCGTCGCGTCGCCAACTTCAGCAAGGATGTCTCGGACGGCGAGAACTACACGGTGCTGCTCAGCCAGCTCAAGCCGGAGCTGTGCGACCGCGCACCTTTGCAGCAGACCGACGTCATGCAGCGTGCCGAGATGGTGCTCCAGCGCGCCGACGCCATCGGCTGCCGCAAGTACCTCACGCCCGGCTCCATGGTCGCGGGCAACCCCAAGCTCAACCTCGCGTTCGTTGCGCATCTCTTCAACACGTGGCCGTGTCTCGAGCCGTTGGACGAGGCGCCGCCCGTCGAAATCGAGGACTTTGACGCCGAGGGCGAGCGCGAGGCGCGCGTCTTTACGCTCTGGCTCAACAGTCTCGACGTCGAGCCGGGGGTGTACAACCTGTTTGAGGATCTCAAGGATGGTACGGTGATTCTGCAGGCGTTTGACCGCGTGATTCCTGGTAGTGTCACGTGGCGCCGCGTAAGCAAGCCCAAGGAGGGCCAGGAGCTGTCGCGCTTCAAGGCGGTGGAGAATACCAACTATGCGGTGGATCTGGCCAAGGCGTCCAACATGCACATTGTGGGCATCCAGGGGGCGGATATCGTCGACGGTACGCGTACGCTTACGCTCGGGCTCGTGTGGCAGCTCATGCGCCTCAACATCACCAAGACGCTCTCGTCGCTCTCCAAGGCCGGCCGCGGCGTGTCGGACGCCGACATGGTCGCGTGGGCAAACAACCTCGTCAAGGCGAGTGGCAAAACAACCCAGATTAGGTCGTTCAAGGATGGACAGCTCAGGACGGCCGTGTTCTTCCTCGATCTGCTCAATGCGCTGCGTCCGGGCATTGTCGACTACTCGCTCGTCAACCAGGGTCGCACCGACGACGAGGCGAGGATGAACGCCAAACTCGCCATCTCGATCGCACGCAAGCTCGGCGCTCTCATCTTCCTCGTGCCCGAAGACATTGTCGAGCTCAGGCAGAGACTCATCCTCACCTTTGTCGGCTCGCTCATGGCGATTCAGTCGTAGACTAGCGTCAGCATTTCGAATCTCTTAGTTTTGACACGGACTCTCGCGGCTTGTGCGGAACGATTCCATTCGGGATGATTGTGAGAGTCGGCTAGAGTTTGGCTTGGGCAGGCGTGTCGAGGAAGTGGGTGATGGCGTTGGACCAAAAGTGGATGTCAAAGTAGTCGTACCAAAAGTGGCCGAATTCGGGGCTGGGTGTCGAAAGTCGCTTTGCGTGCTTGATTCCCTTGAGGATGTAATCGCTTTCGCCGTGTAGAACCATTCTGTCCCTTGCGCCGTGGATGACGAGCACGGGGAGGGAGGCTGGAATGCGGTGGAGGTTTTCCCTCACATCGGCAGCCTGAATCGCCAGAAACTGGAGTGCAATTGTATGCGCAGGTCGCTTGGTCCCACGAACCGTTTCGAGCCTTTGTCTAAACTTGGTCTCCATCTCCTTTCCCTCCCCCAGCACCTCGTCATGATACTGCACCTTCATCATATTGAACGTGATGAAATAGTCCCGCTCCGTCTTATCGGCGATCTTTTCTGCCTCCTTATTGAGCGCATTGAGATTCACATCCCCCCTTGGCAGCTTGGTCATCGTTGCGCTGAGAACCGCCTTTCTCACCGCCACATTCTCCAACTTCACCATGCCGTCTTGAACTTTCGCATCGTCGGACGAAAGCAAAGCCTGGACGATATGGCCACCCATTGAGAAGCCGAGCAGGTCGATGGTGGTGAATCCCAAATGGGCCGCAAGGTGGATGACATCCATCCCCATGCTTTCAAGCGACAGGTCCTGATCCCATTCTTCGCCGACTGTCGATTCGCCAATTCCGCGGTGGTCCGAGATGACCACGGTGCGAGAAGCACCCAGCGCCTGAAAGAGCGGTGTCCAGTCAACCATGACGGCGGAGAGACCGTTGATGAGGAACAGCGGCGTGCGCGCACGTGCCTCGGCGGACGAAGGCGTACACACGCGATACGCCATCCGACACCCCTGCCCATCAGGAAGCGAGAAGAATTGAGTGGTCATCGTAGGTGTAGAAAGCAGATGGTTGCTAAACGCAACCCCGAAAGCAGAGGTGTTTGTGGGGTAAGGTAGCCGGCCCGGAAGGCGGGGGGAAAGCGAAGTTACCGCCCCCCCCAATCCTAGCCGAAGCGGGTGAGAAAGTGCCGGTAACCACCGCCGGAAATTTTGAAATTTGTTAGATCGAGAAGGCTCGGCGCTTCGTCGAAAGTGGAGGACGTGGCGGTCATCAGCTCAACACTTCAACACCACCATCTACATCCTCAGAGTCTTTGGCGCGGCAAGCATGGATGCAGCCGAACTCGAGGCATTCGAGACGCAGCTCGCGGATACTGAAAGTGCACTCCGATCCGATCCTGACAATGCCGACCTGAAGGCGTTGCGCGACGAACTGGTCAATCTCATCCAGCTGTCCAAATCCATCCCCACGGACGATGCCAACGAACCACCACCGCCTCCTCCCGAACCAAGTCCCCCACCTCCTCCCAGTGCTCCGAGTGGGTCACGTATGTATGCTGGGCCATCTCAACGCTTCACCGTCGGCCAACAAGTAAACGCGCTCTACTCGGATCGACGCTGGTACCCTGCACGCATCGTGTCGCTCAGCGGCGATCCTGCCAATCCGCTCTGCACCGTCGTCTACACCGGCTACGGCAACTCGGAAACCCTCCCTTCCTCCTCACTCAAACCCCTCCCCGCTCAACCACAAGATCCCACCCCTCCACCACCACCTCCTCCCTCAGATTCGGCTCTACCACCACCACCTCCTCCACCGGAACCAAGGCCCCCAGGTCCACTCGACGACAAAGCTCGCAAAAAGATGCGCACCGAAAAGAAGATCGCTCGTCGAGAACACCAGTCCGCCATCGCCCAGGCCAAAGCAACCTCGTGGCAGAACTTCTCGGCCAAATCCAAGAGCTTGCCCAAGAATAGCATGTTTCGCACCTCAGACGACCCCTACGCCCGCGTCGGCATCTCCAAATCCCCCAAACCGCCGTAGCATCGTAAAACAGGGTATCATTTCCAATAAAGTCATCGTAAAATCATGCACGGTGGGCAACTGAGAAGCCCGCCGCAATCACCAACGTGCTCGCCGCCGTGTGCGCGAAGGTCAGCGCTGTCGCCGGCTCGCCAATCACCTTGGTGATCTCGCTGTTGAGCTGGCGCTCGGTCGCGTCGGCCGAGTGGTGCGTCTGGATGAGCGCCTTGAGTTCCTCGCGGTGCGTCTGCGTCGGATTCCTCCTGCCGCGACCCACCACCACAATCGCAGGCTGCTTGCTCTCGGCCAGCTGCATCAGCTCGCGCAGCGGCCGCGCCGTGCTCACTGTCTCGATCGTCAGCCGCCCGCCGAACCGGTCCGCCGCCACCTGGTCCTGCACGCGCTGCAGCGCCAGGTCGTCCTCCAGCGTCGCCTCGAGCGCCGACTGCATCGCCACGCCGCCGCCGTAGTGCGTCGGGTAGACCGTGTCCATGTTGCTGCCGCCGCGCAGCACCGACTGGTGCGCATGGCCCAGGCTCATCTCGTGGTGCACCGTCGGCGGCACCGTCGGCAGCTGCTCCTCGCCCGCCTCCTCGGACGAGATGCGCGACATGCGCACCACCAGCACCGACAGGTGGCGATTGTTGGCACACAGCCGCGACACCAGGTCGAGCGCCGCACGGTCGTCCGGCCCGCCCATAAACGCAAACAGGATCGACTGCGAGCCCACGCGCGACAGCATGCCCAGCCCTCCGGCCTGCTGCGCCTTGCGCTCGATCAGCACACCCACGTCCGTCTCGGTCGTCTGGATGATCTTGCGCACCACATTGAAGTGCTGCGCAGAGTACTTGCCCTTGAGCCCTTCCGACGCGTTCGAGGCCCAGCCACCGCCAAACAGGCTCTCGAGCGGGTTCGTCAGCGTCGCAGCCAGCGGCGACAAAGGCCCGGCGGCGCCAGCCTCCTGAGCTCCACCACCGCTGCCCTGCCCCGCACCAGCCTGCGAGAGCGTCATGGGCAGGATGATAAAGTTGCTTCCCGCCGCCTTGCAGCGCCGTGTGACGGCCGGAGCAAACTCCTCTTGCGGTATGACCGACATGGTCGACTGGACGGGCAGGCCGTTGAGATGGGCGAAGGTCTGGAAGACGTTGATGATCGGGTCGGCGCGCATGGTGTCTTCGGACTCGGACACCTTCATCACGGCCGAGGTACGATCGGTGAGCTCGACGAGGCGCAGCGCATCGATGCTGATCTGCGCCTGCGAGCGCGCCGCCATGATCGAGGCGTAGGGCGCCTCGGACGCAAGCGTCGGCGGCTGGTACTGGCCATCGTCGGCGCCGTCGACCGAGTTGACCGAATCATCGCCGGTCTCGGTCGACTTTTCGGCCGCATCACCCTCGGATCCAGCCGAAGCCTGTTTGGAGCGACGTCGGCGGAGGCCGGCCGACGCATCGTTGGCGAGACCGGAAGAAGGGTTGGCGGCGGCAAGTGTTGGCTGCATGAGCTGGACGAGCGTCATAAGGCCGGGCAGGTGCTCGAAGCTGCTGAGCACGACGAGAAGGCGCTTGGGCGACAGGCGCGAGCTCGTGTCGGTATCGTCCTCCTCGTCGCCGGAGATGGTCTTGCCGTGGTGCGAGTGAATGGATGCATCGTCCAGTCGGGTGCGCACGCTCTCGGGATACACCCAGAGCGTGAGCGGCGTGGTGATGACGGTCGACACGACGGCCATGAGCACGAACATGGAGAAGACGCGCGTGTCGAGGATGCCCGCCGAGAGACCGATGTTGAGCACAATGAGCTCGACAAGGCCCTTGCACGACATGAGCGTGCCGACAGCGGCCGACTCTCGCAGATTGAAGCCGAAAGCCTTGGCTGCAGCGGCGCATCCAATGAACTTGGAGAAGAAGGCGATGATGATGATGGCCACGGTATACGCCCACGCCTTGCCCGAGTTGAGATCACCGAGGTTGGTCTTGAGGCCCGAAAGCGCAAAGTAGATGGGCAAGAAGACGACAAGCACGAGATCCTCCATCTTTTCGGTGAGAGCGATAGCGTAGCCGCCCTCGTGGGGCACCATGAGGCCGACGAGGAAGGAACCAAAGATGGGATGTACGCCGATAATGTCGGTGATCCAGGCGCTGACGAGGACGAGGAGGAGGGTGATCATGATCATGACCTGGTTGGGGCCGTTCTCGAAGCTGCCGGTGCGGCGTGCGAGCCAGATGAACGAGGGCTTGATGAGGAAGAAGAGCACGAGGATCCAGCCAATGGCGCAGAGCAGAATATAGAGCGCGGTGAGGCCCGTGTCGGCATTGACGAGGGCGACGGTGAGGGCGAGGAGGATCCAGCCGACGACATCGTTGCCGACACCGGCAGCGAGCACAATGACGCCGACCTTGGTGTACAGAAGCTTTGTCTCGGTGAGAATGCGGGCGAGCACAGGGAACGCGGTGATAGCCATTGCGACACCCGTGAAGAGGATAAAGTGGCCAAAGGAGACTTTTTCCTTGTCGATGAAAGCGTTGTAGATGCCGACCGAGACGGCAGCGCCCATGCCGAATGGGAGGACCATACCTGCGACGCTGATTGCGGTGGACTCCTTGGCGCAGCGGCGGATGACGCGCACATCAACCTCGAGGCCGACGAGGAAGAGGAAGAGGACGAGACCAAGGGTGGAGACAAGGTTGAGGTAGGGGAGCGAGGGCGGTGGGAAGATGTGCTTTGTGAAGCCGGGGATACGACCCATGGCGGTGGGGCCGAGGAGGATGCCGCCGATGACCTCTGCGATGACACGCGGCTGGCGCAGTCTCTGGAGCGCGAAGCCGAGTACGCGTGTGACGATGATGATGATGGCGGCCTGGATGATGAACAGACGCAGCGGATTGGACGTCTCAAAGGCGGTGGGGTCGGAACCGCCGAAGACGCTGTCGCTCTTGGCGGCGCGAGCCACCAGGAATCGCGCCATGGTTGTATGCTGAGCTATGTTCTGCGCGTGAGGAAAGGGGGCGGCGAGCAAGTGTGTCGGATGAGCCGAACAGCGAGCAGAGCGTGGGAGCAAAGCGGAGCAACCGGTGGCCTGGAGGGAAGCCGAATCAAAGATGCGCTGATCCTTTATACAGAAGCAAGCGTGAGCCAGTCAGGCTGCCAAGGCCTGATCGTGAATCGCAGGGAAGAAAGGAGGAGCAAGGGGGGAAGGAGGAGGCGGGATGAAGATGGCTCGCGTGAGGGCAGCCTGTCGAGCGACGAGAAGTGATGCGCCCGTGTTGGTCTTGCGTGGAGCAGCGTTTGCCACGATCGCGGGGTACGTGCGTCAAGGAGGCCAGAGTTGTGTGCTGCTGTCGTGCTGTTGTGCTGTGTGCTGCTCCGAGCAGCCTCGGTAGAGAGGACGTGCTGGTGCTGGGGAGCTCCGACTATGCAGGGGTTGTGGAGATGAGCAAAGAGGTGCGTGGCAACAAGGCTCGCTCAACAGGCCGTCAGGGGCGCGCCCGCTTTGCATTGCGGTTCGCAGTTGCACTGTGCTGTGCTGCGTTGTGCCAAGACCCGCGCGTCTGGCAGGGTGGAGCCCAAAAGGAAAAATCTCGAACCCACGTCTCCTCACCACACTGCATGGACTTGCTGCAGAAGCGAGCCAGGGTCTGAGCGCACTGTGGCGGCGTGGAAACGTGCGTGCATGCATTCGTGCATGCACCCGGTCGCCCAATCCAGGCTAGGACGTGCAGTCGGAACGCCCTGCGCCCTCTCCAGGTTGTCACAGCGCGCAGCAAGACGAGAGGGCTGAAGGCGTGCTGCAACGACTGCTTTTCGCGCTTTCGCACCCCCCTCGGAGACTTGCAAGGGAGGAGCGGGTGACTGTGGCGCCAAGACCTGGGCCGATAGGGGGTGATTTTTTGCATGACCGCCCGCCCCGCTCTCGGCGCCCTCGCCAGCAAGCAGGTGGGAAATTCCCGAGTCGGACTCGGCACTGCCGCCCTTGCTGCTGGTGGCTGCCAAATTCTAGGCTCTCCTACGCCTTGAAGCCTTACCTGACAGCGACCCTGCTTAGCCGCAGGCCCTTTGCCATGTGGGGAAAATCGAGCATCTCGCCTCCTTCGCCTTCTCCTTGAGGCTTGGCCGCAAGCTCCAACACGCAGTAAGCGCATTAGGCGTCGGAAGAGCAGGCGGAAAAGCCACATTGAACGATGTAGGCCGTGAGATCGCCTGTGGCGGAAGTCGTGTCGCCCGGATCGTGTGGGCGAAGACCACGCTTGGCCTAACCAAGATCCCTCCCTGTCGAACTCAATCCTTCGGCGCTCTCGCCGAGTCGTCCTGTTGTGGCGCTCAACGACCCACACTTCTGAGAGGGTCTCGGGGGAGGAAGAGTTCACATTTCATCTAGCTAGACACCGAGGGCTGTTGCCACTCAAACTGGAAAGCTTGCGCACCAGGCGCGGAGGAGCCCGAACCGTTGGGCGGCGTCGAAGCGATCGGCCTCGACGGCAGATAGGCCGCCACCTGGCTCGTCGCGGTCCACATCGGCGGCTTCGTGTCAAAGTAGCCCAGCTCGGCCATACCGGTACACGTGCCGGCCTCGTTGGCCGACGAGCTCGTCTTGGGCGGCGACATGGGCGCGTGGGCCAGGAGCAGGCTCGAGGCGGATCCACCATCGGTCAGCGCATCATTCCCAGCGGCGTGGGAAGGAACCGTGGGTGGCACCATCAGCGCATAGTTCGCATAGCCATGAGACGCTGATCCCGACGACGACGATGCGTTGGACGAAGGAGGCGAAGAGACGATCGGCGAGCTGCTGTTGCCGGCGTTGGCCGCGTTGGTGTCAAGCTCCAGCATGGTTGGTGGGCACTGAGGGTGAGACGCCGCCGCAAGACTCGACAGCTGGAGCAGATTAGGTTCACATGCAGCGTTGGCCGCAGCCTGCTGCCACATCACCGAGTCCTGTCCGGCGTTCATGACGTGCCTCGTAGCCGCCTCGTCTGCACACCACGCCCGATCGTATCCAGGTGCCTTGGTGTAGTGGAAGACGGGAACATGTGGCTGCAGTCCCATTCCACCGGGTCCCGGCGTCTTGTGCTCGATAGTCTCGCCATCCACCACACTAGAGAAAAAAGCCATCCAGAGTCAGCTTGATCTCGGGCTAAGCAACCCTTAAAAAACGACGACAACTTACGAGATGGGCAGGCTGGGTCCGTAGCACGATGTCTGGTGCGGGCCACCGTTGTTGTGCCTCTTGCGGGCACGCTTGGGCGACATGCCGATCGCCAGCTGTCCGAATCCCTCCGAGTCCGGTCGCAGGCACGAGGCCGGGAAGTCGTAGCCAAACAGCGGAACGAGGTGGTCCCGAATGTCCCACGCGATGCGGCGCGACAGCTCCTTGGCAAGATCGTACGGAAGCCAGGTTCCCTGGATGCTCAGATAGCCGCCCTTGAGCTTGGTGATGTGCGGGTCCAGCGCAGGACACGTGCGCACCAGTCGGCCAAAGTTGACTGTAGTTGACAAAGCGTTGAGCAAATGATCGTCGTCAGTCACAGGTCCGATTGAAGCATTGAGTTCACAGCGGGAGGGGATCCGACGTACCTTTGTTCTTGCCCAGAGCTTGCGTGATAGAGGTGCTGAATCGACGCATGGTCACAAGGTCAGCACTGTGTCACACCAACGAACGACGCTGTGCATACGACTTACAATCGAACCAGCGACGTGTCGACGTCGATCATCATCGTGTGTCCGCGCACGTCGTATTCGAACACTGTCGCCACGCATCAGCATCGTAATCAGCGTTAGTACCCCCGTTCTTTTGCTCCTGTGACGGCGAGGTAGACTTACCTGTCATAAAGCCACGGTCGCCACCCGTAGTCGCGTATTTGCCCTTGCGCAGCTCGTGGATGGGCGTCGGGAACAGCTTGGCGGGCCGAGGTCCGCCGATGAAGAAGCCCTCGGCTTGCTCTGCCTTCATCGCATCAGACGGTCGGCGCAGCAGCTCGGCGTCCTTTCGCATGTACGGCGGACCGCGCTTCTGCATCCCGCCCGGTCCCATGTGCATACCGAGACGGCCATCCGTGTTGCTGGCGAGCTCCATCGAGTCAGGAATACTAGCGGTTGTCTTCATCTTGACGAGGAGGCTGGCTGCAAACGCGATGGAATCCAGGTCGAGCTGGGTTTTGAGATACTTGTCGCCGTTGAGGTGTCTTACAGCCTCTGCTTCTTCAGATGAGCTCGATGAGTCGGCCGAGGACTGCCGAGGTGTTTCTTGCTTGATTCGAGGCTGGAACGAGTGAAGGCTCGGGTCAGCTTACTGCAGCAGTCGTTCGCGTCTTGGCTGGGGTGTCTGAGTCGAACGGATGGTCTGGAGGGGAGCGAGGGGCAGGTCATTTATACGCATCGGGAACGGCGAAATCGCAAACACAATTGGACACGCTCCATGCATGCGAGGGGAATCCGGCAACAAGCGCCACCGGGCAGCGGCGAAGCGGCGAGCCGCAAACTGAAGCCTCCAGGTGGGTTTGGGTGCAAGGTCATACTTGGCACTGGAGCTTTGCGCCTATGCCTGCGCTGCACGCTGCCGTAGGTGGACATGCACGCAAGCCGCACCTACCATACCGCGACCTGCACAATGTGGGAACAACCGCGCAACTAAGACGCCGGACATCACTATGGACATGGCCGGTCGCCGACATGAAGCTCACCTCAGCACCGAAGTGCTCCGACCACCCCTGCTCATCGTCACGGGGGAGGGGCGATGGCGCGGCTCGAGAGCAGCGTCTCTATTTGCCGCTCTTCATTCTGCTCTAGCTTGCAAGCCTAATCGTCGCGGCACCATCCAACCGTTGCCACCGCAATGTGCAGTGGGCGAGCCAAAGTGTGTCGACGTGGACACTGGGTTCGGTAGGTTGCGCGTTGCCTTGACGCGTTCGAAGCATGATGAGCAAGAAACCACCCTTTCCCCCCCTCCCCCATCCTCAAAGTCTGAGCCAAAAGCTTGGCTGGGAGCATGAGGCTTAGCCCGAGCCGGAAGAAGCCACCGGAAGCGCCGAGGCAGCACTAGACGCTGAGCGGCGGCAGAACCGCATCGCCTGTGAATCCGGTGGGTACCATTTTGGCTCGACGACGGCGGCGACAGCGGCACCGCCCCACGTCACGCTGCATGGATCATCGAGTGGCGACACGAGATTGCACGCGATGTCCACGCCCGTACCTTAATCTCGCGGCGGCCGTGGTCGTGCTGGGCGTGGTATCGTGCTTATCGAGGCGAACCGGTCAGGCTTCGGCACGAGTGAAGAGACCGGAACGTGTGTGCGGCGTGCATGCCAACACAGCCCTTTTGGATTTCTCGAGCCACCTCCAACGGCAGCAACCAGATGAGCTTCATCATCGATAAAGAAACATAAGCTTTTGCCTGCATCGCGTGCACCGCAAAGGCGAGGCAACCAAACCAATGAATCATGTGAAGGGGAAAAAGGGCATCCGCTTGGATGCAGTTGGATGGGATGAGACGAATAATGGGATCCAGGCGTCTGTGGGCAGCATCGTTGGGTGCAGAGGCAAACCTTGATGTTGCCTTCCAACAGCCGCTGCCATCTCGATGAGGTTGTGCACCCATTGTTTCCAAACCCTCCCGTGCGGGCAGGCAAGGAAGCTGCGGCCGGAAATCGTGGCAACCGCACGCAATGCATCCACATGACCCCGCCCAGATGAACTCTTCTCGGCCCAGCTGCAGCGTCGCATGTTCGGCTGTATTTGCCGGCGAGTAGCGCACATCCTGCACCGGTCATGCCAAGAAGTGAGGCGGCACGGCCACCTTCCAACGCAGCGGCAATGAGCACCAACCATCGCGCGCGATCGGCCAGCCACCCAGCACCGCCGCCCGCCTTGAGTCTGAAACACAATGGCTGATGGAGTCTAAAACGCCACCCTCGCCGTCCTTGGTAGCCGGAGCCGTGGCGACGTGCAATAATCAAACGCCAAGGCCGACGAAGCAGACGCAGGGATCTGAAAGTACGTGGGGGAGAGCCGAGGTGGTACGAGCCATGTTGGTGACTCGTCCACACCTCGGAGCGTGACACACACAGCGCGCCGTAAGCGCTGGTGGGGACTGCGTCGAGCTGACCAAACTCGAACCGGGGGGTGGCGGGATCGAACTTACCGGTGAATGAGCGACATGAGTGTGGGCAAAGTTACGCTCCACGCTCGATCGGACCCGCGCGTACGGGTGGGGGCGAGCAGGCTTTGCCAACGTCGCACGGCTGTGCCACCGCCGAGCGGTGATTGCAGCCCCCACCTCGTCGGACGAGTGATCCGACATGGCATTCGGACCCAACTTAGCCTCCGATGCTGGATTCTGCGCTGCACGGATCCGAAAGGCAGACCTGTCCGAATCAGTATGTCATACTGCTTGGGTCAATACTATCCGTGTCGAATGACGTACCGTGCGATATGAACAGGCACGGCTAGATGCAGTCAAAGTGAATGTGTGCCGTCACAGCTTTGATAGACTGCCTCTGTATGCGGCTGTGAAGGGACGTGGTCGCAGAAGGATGGTGAGGGAGCGAGTCGTAAAGAATGTCGATGCAGGTATGTCGGGCCGCTATTGTCGCTGCGTTCCAGTCTGCTGGTCTTCTTATATCTTGTCTGATCTCACTCTCACAAAGATATGGTCACCCTGGGCTTCCGCTCTCCTAGCCTGCAAGCCTGTAGATCGGATGCTGCTGCGCGCTTGTTTTGTTTCCCGCGCCGCTGCTGGGTGCTTTGCATAGCAGCTTCAATCACATTATAACCTCTACCCGCACACACATCCCGCCGAAGCGGCACGGAGCTGTGGTACTCGACGGTGGCAGTAGAAGCGTGCTTCAACGTGCGTCCATTCGGCCACGGCGAGCCAAGGCGATGAGCATCCTGACACAAACCGCGTCCACATGGTGACAGGTGTCGACTTGTGCTCTGCCCGAGCGCCTCCGAGCCGTACAAATTCAAGCGCAGGAACCACTCCGCACCGAACCGGCACCGCCCTTCCCAACCGCATTGCTCACTGTGCCCACACACACATTCACAGGCGCTTTGTACCTGCGATCAGGCTAGGGACACATTTGTGAGGTTCTGACGATTGCGAGAGTGAAGTGTAATTTACAAGCCGAAACTGAACTGCGCAGACGCGCTCAGTCCTCCATCTCGTCATCGAGCGCCTCCTTGGCCTTGCTGATTGCCTCTGCTCTCAAGTCCTCGGGCACGGCCGTGTGCACACCATTGCTCTCTGGCCCAATCCAGCTGAGCTCGAGCTCAAACTCCTTGTCCTTGGCATCGTCGTGCACCTTGTAGATGATCTTGGCCGCGGCCTCCACGGCGTCCTGCATAGACAGCGTGTCCAGGTCGAGCTTCTCGATCTCGGTCTTGGCGAGCTGCCTGCCCTTGCCCACTGCGCAGCCGTTGTAGCCCCAAAAGACGCCCGACGGCTCAATCATGTAGATCTGCGGGCCCTTGATGTTGTCGATGCCGGCAATGATCGCCGATACGCCAAAAGGACGCACAGACGAGTAGAGCGTGTACGCCTGCACGTAGTACGCCACGCGGTCCGCGAGCGTCTTGACGGGCGCCGCGAAGCGGTAGTTGTCCAGATGCGACACCGCCTCCGAGCGTGCGCGCGACGCGAGGTGCTTGCCGTCAGCAATCAGACCCGCAGAGACAATGCCGATGTGGGGTGCAACGTTGTAGATGCGTCGGTTGGAGCCAGGTACAAGCAGCTTGGACTGCACGAGCTTCTCCACTGCTACGACCACGCCGGTCTTGGTCTTGATAGCGATCGCCGTGCCTGCGTTCTCTGTCGCCTTGGCCGCGTACTCGATCTGCGCCGAAGCAAACGAGCGCGAAATGCGTGGGTGTCAGTCAGTGTGTGCTTCAAGAACCAGCCACGTAGCCCGTAAGGATTGAGGCGACGCATCCTCATCCGCTGGCCTCGAAGAGCAGCATGCTTACCTGGAAGATTCGGCCGTCGGGCGAGTAGGTACTCGCCGAGAGATCGTATCCTGTTCCCTGTGATGCCATTGTGTACAGTCCTATGCGTTCTGCACTGTTTCGTTCGTTATGCGCGCTCGGTGTTGAGCGTTGAAAGTCGCGCTGTGAAGTACACGCCGACTAGGAAGCGTCTCCGAGGTGTTCGAGTCGAGGTGATGCTACTGTGCGCTGAGGTTGAGTGGCGCGGAAAGAGGTGGCGTTCGGTACGACGTAGGCACGTCGAAGGTCGGTGTGAGCAATTGAAGCACGCGCGCGATGTGAAGGTGCGATGAGGGCTGCGCGAGTGGTCGATGTAGGAAGAAGGTGGAGGGAGGGTGTGCGCATGTGTCGTTCCTGTTGGTGTGGAGCGCAGCGCGGCTCTGGCAGGGTGGTCTGCGCGTTCCTCAGCTTCGCGAGCCACGCACAGTCGATCACCGCACTCCACTTGCCTTCACGGCCGCCCAGTCGAAATTTGGAATTTTGAGTATGTTAGACCCGTGTTGGAGGCACAAACTTGGCGAAAATTCAGGTTCGGCCTCGGAAGGCGGGAATGGCAAAGTCGCGAGAGGCCGACCCTTCGCTTCAACTTTGGCCGTGGGGCTCTCTCTCTCTCCCCTTCCTGACGATCCCCACATCCATCACCTTTGGTGCATTCGCGCTGCTCTTCTTGCCCGCGCGCACCTTCACGCTCGAAGCACCAGCGGACCTCCAGGCAACCTTTCATAGTAGGCCTTCGCTCAATCCGCGCACGCAGTGGGGATCCGGCACAACACCAGCATCGCAAACGACTCGGACGAAGAATACAGACGTACCTTTCTCCTGCGCGGCCAAGCGATACTGGTACTACACCGCTTTCAGCACTGCCGCTCGCTTTGCATTCAACCATCATCTCTGGAACGAAAGGCTAGGGAGTCACGACGATCTCGGCGTTGCGACAGACTTGAACTTGGGAAGATGACGCACCTTCTTCCGCCCAGCCTTTTGCGGCTGTTCGCGGCGCGGCCACCACTCGAGTACGCTGCGCCGCTAGTGTACGATCCGAACCCGAATGCGACACCGCAACCAAAAGATCGCTCGCTCATTTCGAAGCGCAAGTCCATCCGGTCGCCGCTCACGGGCGTGGCGGCTACGCTGGAGCTGGTCAAGCAGGAAGCGGCGGATCGTGGCGAGTCGACGGACGACATTGCGCACGAGTCGTCGTCGGCCAACATGACACTTGCACGCGTAACACTGGCCGAGATGGATGCCGAAGCTAAGAAGGCAGCCAAGGCTGAAGTGAAGCAACGTGGGTTGGAGGAGTATAAGCCGCACGACAACACGGAAGCCACACCCGATGCGTACAAGACGCTCTTCCTCGCACGACTCGCATACGACGTGACAGAGAAGGACCTGCACAGGGAGTTTGACATGTACGGTCCCATTGAAACGATCCGTCTCGTTCGGGATCGAGAGGGTAAAAGTCGCGGATACGCATTCATCGCCTACGAGAGGGAACGCGATATGCGCGCAGCATGGAAAGACGCCGAGGGCATCAAAATCAACGGTCGCAGAGTCATGGTCGACGTCGAACGTGGTCGGACCGTCAAAGACTGGAAACCAACCCGTCTGGGCGGAGGTCTAGGAGGCTCAAGTAGGAAACCCAAAAAAGCTCCCGAACCATCCGAACCAACCCCCGGCCCTGGCTTTGCAGGCGGCGGTTTCAGAGGCGCTCCAAGAGGTGGCTTCAGAGGCAGAGGATCTTTCGCACCACGAGGCTCCTACGGCCCCCCAAGATCCTTCGCACCCCAACAAAGAGGGTACGACAACGGCTACAATTCCAGACCCTACAATGCTCCCCCACCGCAAAACGCATCGCGGTACAACAACCCAAGAGACAGAGACAGAGACAGAGACTATCCTGCCTCCTCCTACAACTCGCGCCCGTCGTACGACGACCCCCTACCCCCCGCAAAACGCGGTCGCTACTGAAGCATCCCTCACACTCCTGCTGTATCTTCTGCAATTGCATCGCAACCACACACAATCACCGCAACAATCTGCATGTGCACAACTTCGCGATAAAGAATACCATTTCGTCACCACGCACGTCCCGACCGACGTCAGGCTGCACCGACACGTGCTCGGGGGTATCATAAGACTGCCGCGCTGAAACGCGCCGTCTAGGCGCGCCTCAACTGCTGCTGTTGCTGCTGCTGGTCAGACCACCTCTGCTGTCCACCAAAGCCCTGCTGTTGCTGCAGCTGCGGCTGCGGCTGCTGCTGCTGCTGCTGCTGCTGTGGCATCTGTGCAAACCCGCCGGGCCGCGGCGGTGCCTGCATCTGATGTGCGAGCGGATGCGCATACATTCCCTGCGACTGCTGCTGCTGCTGCTGCTGCTGCTGCATGTGCTGCGCAAACGGATGGCCCTGCGGTTCGGGGCTGCGCTCGTGCCCATACCCATCCAAGCCGAGCCCGCCGCTCGCCTCCAACGCTGCCGCCTTGTCGCCGCACTCCTTCTCGACGCGCCAGTGCCTGCGCAGCGCATCGCTGCGCGGGAAGCCCTTGCCGCAGATCTCGCACACGTACGGCTTGTCGCCCGAATGCACGCGGCTGTGGCGCTCGAGGTCGTGCTTGCGCGAAAACGCGCGCGGGCACACGGCGCACGCAAACGGCTTGAGCTGCGAGTGCGAGCGCAGATGCGCCTTGAGGTTGTACGAGCGGTTCTTGGCGAACGTCTTGTTGCAGTTCGGATACGGGCACTTGGCAATGCCGTCGACGTCGATGCGCGCATCCATGGCGTCGCCAAGCGCGTTGATCATGTCGTTGGCGTGCGCATTCATGCCGTGCTGGTGCGGCAGGAAGCCGGACGACGACTGGTGCATGCCGTAGCTGTACGAGCGCGACGGCGGCATCATGCCGCCCGCCTGCATCGGCATGCCATTGGCGTCGGTCATGGCATGCACTCCGCGATTGCCAAAGCCACCGTCTGTACCCATGCCAGAGCTGCCAGCATCGGGGAATCCAGACTGCCAATCGGACTCGCCGGGCATCGACTGGCCGTTCTGCCAGCTCATCAGGCGCGCGCGTCCGATGTTCTGGCTGGGCACCACCGGGTCGCGACCCGAGCGCGCAGGCGTGCCGTTGCCGCCAGTCGACAGACGGCGCAGCTCGGGATTGAAGCCGGGCGGCGAAAAGCCGGCGGATGCCGCCATGTTGTTGAAGCTGCGCTGCGGCTGCAAACCTGGCCTGCCGCGGCCATAGGGCGAAGTGGTGGCCGAGAGCGCATCGCGCGACCTCTGCAAGCCATGGCGCGAAGGCCCTGCTTGCGACTCGTACATGCTGTCGGCGTCGAGCGGGAGTCGTTGCGGCTGCAGCGACACTTGCGGCTGCATGTGTTCTGCCGCTGGGCCGGGGTGGAGCACCGAGGGCGGCGGAGCGCCATCTGCAAGACCTGCTGATGGCGAGACATGCATGTTTGACAGACCCGTCGCGTTCGAGCCCGCCAGGAGCGCCTCGTCGTTGGTGAATACAAACGAGCCGTCGGGCCGCGGCGCCGCCAGATCCAAGGTGTTTCTGTACGCCGGGATATGCAGGTCGGCGGTACGGGGTTGCGAGTCGAGCTTGCTGCTGCCGTCTTGCGCAAAGTCATCGTCTGGGTATGTAAAGGCTGACGATGTCGTGACGTCGCCCGCGTCGACGCCGAGGCCTGTGGACCAGAGGCCGTACTCGGTGGCGCCATCCAAGATGGGCGTGCCGTCTTCTGCGAAAGTAAAGCCAGGGATGTCGGCGCCGTAGTCGGATGCCTCGAAGACGTTCAAGCGCGTGTGAACCGACTGTGGGGAGCAGAGATGTGTCAGCGGGAATAAATCACTCGAAGGGGCCATTGCGGATGCTGTGCGCGTCCTGAGCGCGTGAGTGCGACAGTCGTCCAGCTGATGCGAGAGAAAGGCGACTTACGTATTCGTATTCTGGCGCTTCGTCGAGGAGGGAAGCTGGAAGCACGGGGAAGGAGAGCGGCTCGGAGGAGAGATCCAAGGTGTTGAGATCTGCCGTCGAGCCTGAACCAAAGATGGGAGCGAAGGTGGCAGCGGCGAGGTCGGCACTAAAGTCTGTAGCGGCGAAGGAGGGACCCTCTGGAGGACAGGATGCCGAGACGTCGCCGAGCGCTGATGTACCATAGGCGCCCATGACCGAGTCAAAGGCGCGCGAGGTTGGATGCGAGGTGGCTGTGATGGCCGAGTAGAGCGTGTTGGGATCCGAAGTGGACGACGAGGGCCCCATGCTGGAAGTGTGAGGCAGGGATGCGGCGGCCGAGTCGGACGACGACGCTGGCAACGACGACATGGCGGTGGCGGGTGTTGTTGCGGCCAGCGCGAGCGTTGAGGACGATGAGGGATGGGAGCTGGGCGAAGTGGAGAAGGGTGTGTGTCCGAGACTGGAGACAGCAGGAGTAGAAGGGGCTAGCGCTCTGGCCGGGTCGGCATACTGGTACCGGAAGGGCTCGTTTGACATGCCGGGCTGCGAAAAATGACTGCGCGGGTTGGTGAGCACGGAGGTCATTGCTGTGATTCGAGGCAGCTGGGTCGAGCAAGCTTGTCACGCCAAAGACCGAGGCGAGAGGTGCGCAGCCGGGCCGAAAGGAGACAAGGGCGCGGCGATGACGAGAGGGCCGTGATAGACGTAGCAACGATCGGATGCGCCTAGGCTCGCTCAATCCAGTATCTCGCACACGGGCGGGGGCAACTGAGCACAATGCGGTGCGTCTGTAGCTTTCGGAGTGTTCCGCGGTCGTCTATGTGTTGTAGGTGACTTTACAGAAAGTGATGCGTAAGCCGAACGAGGAATCGGAGGAGGATCCGACGGTGACGAGACGCGAGGTGGGAGGTGCTGGCAGGCCGAGGCTGTGTTTGCGTGTGATGAAGAGGTTGTGCGAGCAGCTGTGCGCGATCAATGTCGGGCAGGATGGGGTCAACGTTGCTGGACGACAGAGATGTTCTTGGAGATGAAGGCAGTGTCTGAGCGAGTGGAATGGAGCGTTGGAAGACGAGCAGCTGGTGGTTGTTGATGGAGCAGGCGCAGCCGGTGCGGCGGCGTCGAGCTGGGCGCGTGTCGGGGCCACGGGTCAGATGGGCGAGGGCGAGGGCGCGCAGGAGGATCTACGAGACGCAGGAGCTCGGGGTCCAGGCTGCGCGAAACTGTCTGAGCTGCAGGCCGCGGTGCACGTCGGCCCTTCTCTTGAGCAAGCGCCGTGGCAGCGAGGCAGCGAGGCAAAGCGGATGTGACGGCGGCAGCCTAGGACAAGAGCACCCGACGAGCGAAGGTGGCCGAAACAAGGTCGTCGGTAGACAGCGGGGAGGTGGAGGAGGAGGGAGGGAGGGAGCGATGAAGAAAAAAAGGCAATCCAGCAGCGGCAGCAGCGGGGTGGAGCAGACGTGCGTGCGGTGATGCGTGTGTGTGCTCGGTATCAGCAAAAGGCGAGGATGCCCCGAGAGAGAGAGACAGAGGGAGAGCGAGGGTGCAGTTAGTTGCATTTGGTGGTGCGGCGCGAGGGCCCCGAGGCGATCCCAGATGGCAGCTCGGCTACTCCGAGCCACGGCGGACGCGGACGAGGTGCAGCCAAAAGACAAAAAGAGCTGCAACTTTAGGCTCAGGCCCGAGCGGAGGAGCAAGGCGGTCAAGGCACGACGACCAAAGGCGAAGCGCCCCACCGAAGAGGGTTCTGGCACAGGCGGATGCAAGCGAGGCGGTAAAGTGGCCGAGCGAGCAAATCTGGCGAGCGAGCGAGCGAGCAAATCTGGCGAGCGAGCGAGCGAGCGGGGGCTCTGCGAGATTGCGAGGCTGCGTCCGAGTCGGGGCAAACGGCGGCGAGCGTGTGTGGGCAGTTGGCGAGCAGGCACAAGCGCGTCCGTCGGGCGATCTGGTGATGCGGCCCAAAAAATTGAGCTTCAAAATCCGAGCCAGGGTCAGCCTCAGCAGCCGCACCAGCAACAGGAGCAGCATGCAGTCGATTCAATTTGCAGGATCCACCCTTGGCCTGATGTGCACCAGGCACGCCCGTCGTCCCCACGCTTCCGTCGTGGGTGCGCGTGTGTGTCTTGGATCCTTCTGTCGGCAAAGCCGAGCGTTCATTGTGCCTTTCCCACCCACCCTGCTCTGGGCGAAACTCAAAAATAGCGTGTGACCAGCTTGAGCACGCTCCGGTTGCTTTCGAAGCCGGGCTGTGTTTCCTCGGTCGTCAAGCCAAGCACGCCGGGTGGCATCCGAAAAACCGTTGAGAAGCGCATCGCATGTGCAGAGCCCAACTTGCCAGAGTCAGAGCCAAACGGCAAAAGCAGCGCTAGTGTGTGGTTGCTGTCGGTGGCACACGGTGGGCCGCGGTGGAGCAGGGCAGAGTGCAGAGTGCAGATCGGTGGGCCGCATCACGCATGCAGAGAGGGAGCCACAGCCAAAAGCGACATACGGTCGGGATGCCAAGCGGCTGCAGCTCGCTCGGTGTGATGTGTGTGGTGCAGCTTCCTTGCTACAGTACCCGCGGTTGTGGGTGATTTTTTCCATTCAATATGCAAAATGCGGAAATATCTGCTGCTCTCTGTGTGTGTGTCTCTCTCTCGAAGCCTTTTGTTGCAAGCATAGACCCAAACAGGAGCGAACGGATCGCTTGCGCTAATCGCACCTCTCTTCATCCTTCATCTGGGGCGTTTGGCGTTGAAACCAAGAGGTCCGATCGCACTTCACCCTCGCTGCCATCTGACGTGGAAGTGTCCCCCAAACTCGGTTTGTTAGAGATGGCGAAAAAAGTGTTGGGCGCTAGGGCGTTTGACGTGGGCGTCGGTCGATTTTGAGCTGCCTCCTCCATCCCTGCCTCGTGGCCCTGTCTCCAATTCTAGACCCACGACCCACCTCCGAAATCTGCAGGCACCGCCATCCTAGACCCTTTCCCTATCACCCTTTTGTGAGATGTGAATCGACAGGCGATGAGATCTCGACACCAGATTTCACATCACGTCGGATGCGGCCGCACAGGCACACATCTGAAACCCGCCTGCCAGCACCGGAGTTTCAATCGGCTATCGTAATCGCCGCCCGCCCTTCCGCCCCTGTTTTGCCTTGCACACACACAGTCCGAAACCGGAAGCATCAGACCCTGGGCTCACCAAAGCACGTTGACTAGCCCACACTGCTTCAGACGATGTACGTGCAAGGATAAACTCTTGTCAGGAAACAATTACAACAGGGTGCGATGATGCTGCCCCAAGGCAAACCCTGCGTGTGGGTGTGTGGTAAAAACCGAAACGTTTTGTGCGTGCGTGCCCCTTCAACGCTAGCGCATCAGCATGCGTAACAGCGACGAGAGCACCTTGAAGCTCAGCGGCTTGACAATGTAGCCATCGGCGCCCGTCTGGAACGCCTGCCGCTTGTCCTCGTCCGTCGATCGCCCGGTGAGCGCAAAGATCTTGCTCCGGTATCGCGCCGGCGGCTTCGTCGCCGCGCCACCGCCACCGCCCGCCGAGCCTCCGCGACTGAGCCGCGCGCCGCCCGCTCCCTCGTGGCTGCCGCTGCCATGCGCCCGATACCGCTCCAGCTCGATCTTGCGGATCGCCGCAATCGCAGAGATGCCATCCAGCACCGGCATCGACAGGTCCATCAGCACCACGTCAAAGTGGTTCGGCGGATATCGCTCAAACTGCGCGATCCCCTCTTCGCCGTTGGTCGCTTCCACAAAGTCGACGTCCAGCTTGGCCAGGAACGCAGCGATCACCTTGCGGTTGATCGCATTGTCCTCGACCGACAGAATCTGCATACGCTTGCGCCCCGCACCGCTGCCGCCTACGCCCGATCCCGCGCCCAGCAGACTCGTCCCGGCGCGATGCGTCACCAGCGCGCTCTTGAGCACCGCCCCGTCGCCTCCTTCCAGCGACACGGTCGAGCCGGGCGTGTTGGGCGTCTGCGGCGTCGAAGGCGTCGGCACGCGCTCAAAGTACGACTCGCCGTCTCCATCGCGATGCGACGGCGAATTGCCCGCCATCGGCGACATGAGCACATGCTTGTGCAAACGCGGCTCGTGATACGTGATGGACCGAGCTGGCAGCAGCGGCCGGCTCGGCTTGAGCGACTTGGTCGACGTCGATCGCTCGGTGCCGGCGTCCATCCTCGCCTCGGTCGAGTGACGTCGGATGAGCGAGTTTGAACTCGACGGGCTCATGGGCGGCTCGGGCGAGATGTGGTAGGAACGCGTGCGATCCACGCCGGGCTCCAGCGTCGGTCGTTTCGACGCCTCCGTCGCGGGGATCGCGCTGCCGGTGCGCACCGCTTCGGCATCATCGGGCTGCGCTCTCGACAAAGGTCCTGGCGCCTCGTTCTCGGCACGAGGTGTGATCGATGCATTGGACTCAAACGAGCCAAGCTCGTGTCCAGGATAGCGATGGATGTCGGGCCGGCTGTGGCGCGGCGTAAAGTAGCTGTCGCTCTGCTCCATCTGCTGGGTCTTGTGCACCGTGCTGGCTTCGCTTGGCGAGGGCAGAGGAGTGCTGGGCTTGGTCTCCTCGGAGCACGGCGGATCCCCCGAACGTTTGCGCTCCAGGCACTGCAGGCAGAAGTCGACTACGCTTTCGATCTTGGCTGGCCCAGCGGGCTTGAACAGGATGCGCGCCACGCCGCCGGCCTTGTGGTACGCCTCGCAAGCCATCGCAATGTCGGAGCCGCCGCGGTTGGCAGTGAGGAAGACGACCGGAGGCAGCTCGCCATGTCGCGCCGTCTTGATGCGATCGAGCAGCGGCATGTCGTCGTTGACCACGAGCACGTCGCTGTGTCTGATCTTGTCGTCGAGACTGGCATGCTGCGACATGCGGAACTCCCACCAGTTGAGAAAGTAGCCCTGGAGCGCCATGCGCAGATCCTGATCGCCGCGCGACTCGTCGAAGCCGACCAATGCCACGCTGTACTTGCTGTGCACGTTGACAGCAGGCTTATACGTCGGGCCCTCGACGTCTTCGTCGTTGCACAGCTCGAGCTCGCAGGTGACGCGGATCTCGGTGCCTTCTCCCTCCGTGCTCCAAACGTCGATCTTGCCGTTCATCGAGGGCGACTGGACGATACTGTTGACGATCGAAAGGCCGAGACCGGTGCCGGTGCCGTGCGGATTCTCTTGGGTGAACGGATGGAAGAGCTGCTCCTCGAGGAATGCCCGCGAAATACCGCGCCCAGTGTCGGTGACGGAAAGCTCGACCATGATGTGCGTGGCCGAGCTTTGCACTTCGCGAAGCGAGACGTGGACGAATCCTGACGAGGTGAACTTGAGCGAATTTCCGATCAGGTTCATCAGCACACGGCGGATGCCGCCTGTGTCACAATTGACCAGCCAGCCGTCTTCTCGAAGCGCAATGTCGATCACGGTCTCGACCTTGTTCTCGCGCGCGACGCGCGCCCTGGCCTGGACCAACGAGTCGCCGCTTCCGCCGTCCGACGGCGGCGCATACACGCTACCAATTCCCGATGTGAAGGTCTCGACCTGTCGCGCCATCTGGCCGATCCAACTGCTCTCGCAGACCTCTTGAATGAGCTTGACCATGTCGCACTTGGTCTTTGTCTGCACGGAGCGCTGTCCCTGCCGCGTGTTGCCGCTGAGCTTGGTGAAGTCGAGCACGTGGTTGACAAGCTCGAGCAGGCTCTTGCCACACGCCTCGACGGTCTCGAGGTACGAGCCCTGGGTCGAGTTGAGCTTCGTCTCGGCCAGCAGTTCGGCGGCGGCGAGGATGCCGTGGAGCGGCGTGCGCAGCTCGTGTGAGATGTTGGAGATGAAGTTGCTCTTGGCCTTGTCGGCAAGCATAATGTCCTTCTTGAGGATGGCGCTGAGCACGATCATGCCGAGTGCTCGCAAGTACTGCAGGCCGCTCACTTGCAGCTCTTCGAGCGCAATGGATCGCTCCGAGCTCGTGATGTACGCGCACAGAAGCGCGAAAGGCTGCTTGTTGAGCCCAAAGATCGGCACCAGCAGCAGGCCCGTCACGCCATGCGGCAGCAGCGATCGGAACGGCGGTGGCGCGTACGAGTAGAACTTTCCGGTGCGATGCACGCGCAAGAACTCGGCCATCTGCACATGGTGGCTGAGCGGTACGAACTCGCTCCGGTCGGGAGACGTGTCGGCCTCGCTCGCGCCAAGGACGTTCATCGGCGGCACGCGCTTGGCCCGGGCGTTTTGCTCACCCACGGGCGAGCTGAACGGACTCCTGAATGCCTCGACGCCGGCGGTGCCATCAAAGTGGCGCTCGCGGGCGCTCTTCTTGCCGGAAATCGTTCCAGATCGCCCCAGGCTGGTCCCGGCGTTGCCCGGCGAGCCTGCCACGTCCGAGTTGGACCCGGACACATCGCCCCTGTTGGCGCCCGAAGCGGCCACGCCTGGCTCTTGCGAGGACAGCGGATTGGCAAAGTAGATCTTGCTGCTGGTTCCGGTGCCGAGGTCGCTGGGGAGGAAGTCATTGTCATACGAGTCGATGAGCTCGAAATGCGAGAGGTCGAAGATGACGGCGCCCGATGCCTGAAGAGCCTCGCGCATGCTCTGCGCAGCCAGCTGGAAGACCTTGTGCGTGCCCACGGTGCCTTGCGGGGTAGCGAGCGCATCCGACTCGCCCTCCTCGGAATCCATCTCGAGACACTCTTTGGTGAAAAGCTCGACGGAGCGCTGCATGCGGTCGCGCATGCTGAACTGGATCTTGTCTCGCAGCAGCTGCATCTCGCGCATGACCACACGGGCGAACTCTTTGAGCGTGTGGCGCTGGCGCGGGCCGAACTGAGTGCGCGGCTTGTCGTCGATCAAGCAGAGAGCGCCGATGTTGAGGCCATCTGAAGTGCGCAGTGGACTGCCGGCGTAGAAGCGGATGTCGGGTGAGCCCTTGACGAGCGGATTGCCCGAGAAGCGCCAGTCTTTGGCGGCGTCGAAGATGACGATGGGCTCATCGCCGTCCTGCAGGATGGCGTGAGAGCAGAAGGAGCAATTGCGCGAGCCGGCGAGGGTCTGGAGTGATGCGGTCGTGACCTCGCCCCCGCCTCCCATCTGCGTCTGGACGATCTGCTCGTTCTCGCCAACCAGAGTGATGAGCACCAGCTTAGAGTTGAACACGAGCTTGACCAGGTGCGCGATCCTCTCGAAATTCGGATTGCCGGCGATCTTGGGCGGGCCGTAGCGGGCGAGGGCGTGCAGTCGCGACTCCTCGTGAGGAGGCAGGATCGACGGAAGGTAGCCGTGGTCGCGGTAGAAGAGTTCAGCACGCCTGCCCGCGGCGAGGTATGACTGGATACGCTGGGAGGCTGTGCTGGTGATGCCGGGCCTCGGTCCCGTCGAGGCATTGGCGGCAAGCGATACATCCTTTTCGCTGGCGTCGTGGAGCGCTGAGGCCGTGCCTACCGTTTCTTCCGACTCCTTGGCGGTGAAGGCGGGAGAGCTGGTGACGGTGCCTCGAAGATCGATGCGCGTCTCGCCGCTCTGTTTACCGTCGACAAAGTGCGCCACGTTGACAGTCGGGCCGTTGTTGGTCGAGGCCGAGGCCGAGGCGCTCGACAGTGAGCCCCCAGCTGGGGAGAGACGCGACAGGGCCTGAACTCCTTCGCGCGGCCCGCCAGCGGCCGAGAAGGACGGCCGTGGCGAACTGCCGGGGAAGCTCGCGCTATGAGACACCAAGGGACCCTTTTGGTTGCGACCACCGTCGACGCGCGTGCGTTCCGATTCGGCTCGCTCGGCCCTCTCCATGCTCGTGCGCCGCGCAGCGCGTCGCAGACCCGCCACCGTGACGTTCTCGAGAGCGACATCGTTAGTATACGACACCTTGGGCTCTCCGACGGCCGCGGCCGCGGCCGAGGCTTGACGAGACATTACCTCGGCGAAGCTGGAAAGACCTTCCGGTGCCGACTGCCATACGACCGGCTGCGCAGAGGGGCCGTGAGTAGCTTGGAGCGGCGTCGGCCCCGGGCGATTCGGCGCTTCTGCCCCGCCTTCAGTCTTGTTGTCTGCGGTCTCGTCAGAGGAGCGCGCCTCACTGGCGCGAGTGGCGCTGGACGACGTGCTCGCGTAGCCCTGAGCGAGCTTGGACGGCGTTCGCGTCGACTCCGAGGGTGCAGCCTCTGCCAAAGGAGTGGACAGCGGCGACAGACCCTCCTTGAGAGCGCGCGGGGTGCCGGACTGCTGGACAGGCGTGGCGGCATCGAGCGGATCTGAAAGTGCCTTGGTCGGAGTTCTGACGACTGTCTTGGTCGGATCATCCGTCAAGATTGAGGTGAACGGAGAATCTGTGGGCGAATCTCGGTGCATCCTGGAATCTGACATCTGACGGACGCTTCTGGGTGGAGTGGACGGGGCCAGCGATGCTGGAACTGCGTCGGCTCGATCTGGTTGTGATGGAAGATCGGAACGTGCGACACTGGTTCGCAAGACCTCGGGTGCGGTCTTGGAGCGATGAGGCGAATGAGCCTCGTCTCGGCCATCGGTGCTGCTTTCGGCATCGTTTTGAGCATGTGCGCCGGTGCTGACGGCCATCGCCCGAGATGCTCGTGTGACAGCCGACATGCTAGCAGAAGGTTCCCTGAGAGCAGCGAGGATGTTGGCATCGATGGCCGCGTCGTTCGCCGCGGCGCCGAGAGCCTGCGCCGGACCTGCCGAGCTCGCGGCGTGGATCGGCTTGTCCTCGGAAGATGCGGCAGGGTTTTGGTCGGCTGGCAAGGAGTACTCGAGACTTTGAGAGCGGCCGGGCGTCTTTGTGTCGAATAGTTGGGAGGGAGGGGCAGCGCTGCTGGCGCCCACGGGAAACGAGGCAGCCGAGCCGATTTCGCCGGGCTCTGTGCGGGCATCCAAGCTGCCGTGGGCGCTGAGTGGAAGGCTGTGAGGCTCGAAAGCCGGGGCCATGGCGAGCAAGTTGGAAGGGTCGGCCTGTTCCGAATCGGGCATGAGGTACTCGAGCGATGGCCTGCGGGCGCCTGCCAGGGCTGCGGCGGGAGCTTCTTCGTCGAGTGGAGGGTCGAGCGTGGTGCTGATGCGGACCTTGGCGCCAGGGACGACGGTCGAGCGGCCTGGAGGCTGCGGGATAAGACCCGGATTCCAACGTCCGCGGGCGTAGGCATAGACGAAGTTGGCCCAGTCGTACGCACCCGGCTCGACGTCTTGCAGCGATTCGTCTTGTTCTGGAGCTGATGCGTCCTTGCCGATCGGCATGGCGGATGCGCGCGCGGCGTCGCCGTTGGCGTGCGCAGACGCTGCGAAGGAAGGCGAGGATGCATCTTGTTGGAAGGGATGAGAGAACTCGGGACGTTGTGGGCTGGCCAGCGACGGTTGGTGTGCGTCCGACATGGCGTCCAAGTCCGCGTCGTCCGAGGTGAGGCCGGCCTTTGGCGGCAGCGACGGAAGGTAGCTCAGCGTGCCGGGCGCGGCGACGCCGGGCTGGGTGCGCAGCTTGTGCCATGCCGGGTGGTCGACGACGCTGAGCTCGTGCGGATTTTCGCGGTAGGTGTCTTCGATGTCACTGGCGATGCTGGCGGCGCTGGGAGAGCGTTGGTTGAAGGCAGGAGAAGCTGCGGTTTGGATGACGTCGTCGGATGTGTGCATGCGCGATGTTGGCGGTGCAGATGTGTCGTCGGCGTCGTGTTCGGACGAGGTGGAGGAGGCGTACATCTCGCCGCGGTAGCCATGGGTAAAGCTGCGAGAGGCTGAAGCTGAGGAGGCGGCGCCCATGACCCTCCATGCGCCTCTGCGGACGGCACCGGAAGACGAGATGGAGGAGCGTGGGGACGAGAGCGCGCTTTTGATCTGCACCTTGGCGATGGAGAGAGCATCGTTGGAGCCGATGCTGCTGGCATCGTCGAAATCCGAGGCAGGCACCCTCATTTTGGGCGGCTTGATCGGAGGCGATGTGGAGGACGAAGGGGTGGCTGAGAGTTGGCCAGCGAGGCCCGAGTCGGCGGAGGAGGTATGCGCTGATTGGGACGAGGAGGAGCCGGAAGAGACGTGCACGGTGGCGTCTGTTCTGGATGGTGGGTGGGAGCCGGAGTCCGCGGCTATGGCGGTGGGGCGTGTTGGACTGAGTTCCATGGTGGGGCGAGCCTGCTAGGCCGCTGAGGCCGCGAATGCTGCGGTACTCGCGGCTTCAAGCGGCTGGTAGGCGTAAGATTCGGGCAGTGGAAGACCGCAGATGCAGAAGTGCGAATGGTCACGAGGCCGTTGGTTGACAGGATCAGAGCAGCCGAGCCATGGGGTCCAAGATTATCGAAGCCGGGAGAATGATTGCTGAGAGTTGAGCCAGAGGATCAGAGTAACACCGGGCTGGCTAGATCGGATCGGATGTCGTTCGACGCAACGTGTGTGTCGACGAGGCTACTCGTTGTGCCGAGTGTAAGAGTCAAGCGGGGCTGGTAGTCGGAGCGGGTTCTGCGTGTGTAGGAACCTTGGCAACTTCTAAACGGCCCATGCGTATCAGGCGTATGCCGGTGACGCTGAGGATGGCGGCGTGTGTGCCGAGACTGGAA
Source organism: Moesziomyces antarcticus (assembly GCF_000747765.1). Classification (NCBI taxonomy): domain Eukaryota; kingdom Fungi; phylum Basidiomycota; class Ustilaginomycetes; order Ustilaginales; family Ustilaginaceae; genus Moesziomyces; species Moesziomyces antarcticus. The sequence goes on from NW_014638996.1 coordinate 206,047, forward strand.
TGCGCGAATCGAGTGCGAGCCGGCCAAGACTGGATGATGTCGAGGCGAGTCGGAGAACGGACCCCAATGTGTGTGGGCCAGATAGCAGCGTACGTGGTGCTACTTGCAGATGTGCAGCGAAGCTGAAATGCCAGTCGAAATGCCGATTGTCGATGGCAATGCGATGACAGTGCGATGACAGGTAGAATTTGGCGTCCAAGCAAGTGAACGAGGTCGAGGTGAGGTTGAGATGAGGAGGTAGGGAAGTGGGAGGCGGTGAGGAAGACGTCAAGTGGAGCGGAGCGAGCAGACTGGCTCGAATGACGGAACAGCAGCAGCCCAGCAGTCGAGCGCGGGAGGGCCGTGGAAGAGTGCGTGCGGGAGTGCCAAAGAGTGCGTCGGGGGGAGCACGACTGACCGAATCCAGAGTACAGGAAGTTGCAGTAGCCACGCAGGCCTTTCCAAAAATGACCACAAGAGGACGCTGTGACCCGAGGCGAGCCAGAGGTGATGCGGCCAAGAGGAGGTGAGGTGCATTCGGCTGCGCAGTGTCAAAGTGGGCCATCCGCCCAACTTATGCCCTCACCATCCCATCCCGCTCGTGCGTCGGCTTGTGCGCTCACTCGCTCGCCCGCTCGCTGCGCTGCTGCTGCTCCAAGTGGAGTGACGCCCGCAGCGGGGATCGGACCCGGGAGCGTCGATTTGGGCCCAAATTCAGCGCGTCGACTTGCGGTGCGTGCAGATGCAGCTGGTCGCAGCTGCTCGAGGGCAAAAAAGCAGCTCGAGAGGAGCCATGAATTTGGAGCTGCAGCGGGGTCCAATGTCCGGCTCGGCCCTGCGCATCGAAAAGTGCAGCGCCGCGACTAAAATAAATTAACGTCGACGCACCCGCCAGCCAGCCAGCCAGCCAGCCATTCACTTCATGATTGACCTCTTCTTCTTTCTTTTCGGCACCGTCGTGGCTGCTCGGCGATCATCAGGCTGGTCCTCACAGACATGCCCAACGATACACTCAGGGACGAACAACGAAAGCGCATCGAGGAGTGGGTTGCAAGCAGGTCGAGATCGGCGCGCATTAAAATGAGATGGAAAGTCCGCTCCGCCGACCCCCACTTTTTGGTCATTGTTTCGGTCTCGGTCAAGCCAGGAGAGCACCTGCAGCAGCCGGTAACAATGGCGAGCAGGATCGGAAGCGCCAGCTATTTTTGATGCCAGCCTTGCCTGGATCTCATGTAATGGGCACTCCAACTGCAGGCGCCCGCCCGTCGCAATCGCTCGAGCCTCTTTGCACGCACGGTCGGCATCCACTCGGCATGGCCAGCTCTGCGCGTTGGTGGTTGGGCTCGTGGGCTGGCCGGTCAATTGTTGCCCAAATGAGTCCGCTGCAGCTCCATGCCATGCTTGTCTGTCGATGGTCGCTTTGTCGTGACTGCGTGCGGAGCTTGAGCGTCGACTCGAGCGTACTGCAAAGCGGGCGACTGCGACATCGGAAACTCCGAAGACATGTGCTGCGCTCTATCGTCCCGAGCAGGAGCAAGAACCCCAAGGCCCAGGCCGCAATCATACGTACAGTAGTGGCAGCTCGTGATGGCAGCTCGAGCCTGCATTTTCTTCGATGTGGCTCCGCCTTTGAGAGGCCGAGAGTCAGGGCCCAGACCAAAGATGCGCAGCCAGCCACGACTCTGACCCATAGAAAAGGGCAAAAGTCTGGAGCGCAGGTGTCCACCCCTCAGCTCTGTCCGCCTCAACACGGAAGCTCCGATCGATGTGTCATAGCCGCACTGTCAATGCTTTGTGTGCGCGAGTCGGTACGAACAAGCTTCACAAAGCTTGTCGCCAGGCCAAAGGCTAACTTAGAGACAACTTCGTTTGACTTCGTTTGCGCAACTTCGGAGATTAGCCCGGAGCCCCAAGCTCGAGACTGTTAGATTCTGCTTGCCCTTGCCCGTACGCGCAAAACTTTTTTTTCTATCTACGCACTTTTGATGATGCTTCGCGTCGGGTTGCGCGAGGTGACATCATGACGTCACGCGGCGCTGCCATGGTCGATGCTCGACAGACGTCTTGACCTCCACATGCACTCAGCCATCCTTCCTCGGCCAGGCACCGCTGTGCCAGAGAGAGGACGAGGACGAGCGCGAGGCGAGCGGCTTAGCGCAGGAACATTGATCGTCCGACGAGCTCTAAAGTTGCCGTTGCCGGCTGTCGTGTGGTGAAGCTGCCCAAAGCGAGCTCGACTGCCATTCGGCCGTCTTTCTGGCCCTGGACAGCCTCCATGAGTCAAAGGCCAAAGTGAGCGCGACATTGTCGGTGTGTGTCCGGCTCGAACGTGCCCAGCCAGCCGTGCGGTTGAACCTCGGGCGGATGCAGACCGAGCAGCCTTCTTTTGCTTTCGATTCTCGCTGCGTTTGGTCGAGCTCAAAGTGCGATGCGAGCCGGATGAGGAGCCAAGATGACCGGTATCGCTCAAAGTCGATTGCGTAGCAGCGGAGGGGCAGAATCGAGGGTCCCGCCTCGTCAAAATCCTCCGAGCGAGCAAATCGGCTCTAAGCCGAACCGCTCGGCCAACTCTGCCACGCGTTCACAGTCTTGGGTGAGCAGGGCAGACTAGCCAAAGCCGCAGCAGCGTCACCGCTCGCTCGATCTTTTTTGTCGGTGGCTCCCTTCCGATCACGGCTTAACAGCCAGATCCGAAATCCTGGGGGCGACTCGAGTGTTTGTACTGTGTGCAGCTGCAGGTGGCGTCACGATCCTCGCGCCTCGGCTTCCGCGCGATGACCGTTTTTGCTGAACCCTGACATGCCAGCGCCGCTCCAACACAGACAGACACACTCGCGTTTCGCTCGGCCGCTTTTTCGCCGCCGTGCGGATTTGCAACTCCGGGCAGAGCACCCGCTTCTGCACTCTGCAGCCGACGCCAGTCATGGATTCCTGATTCCAGCCGAAACCAGCACGTTGCCGCAACTCTCACGCGCTGCCTCTCGTAACTCGCTGAGTCGCGCGCAGCATTCAACACTTGCCTGCTGGCCTCGCTCCATTCGTTACCTTGCTTCTTCTCCGTCAACACAACCAAATCGACCCTTGGTACACGCCCGAGTCGCATCAGACACACCGCTCGTCGCTGGGAACCGCAGCGCCGTCGGAATATTTCACCGATCGATCATACGCAGCTCGGCTCTGGAGATGGAGACATATCTTCTCTGACCCTCCAATCGAGCGCCTCCGACTCGGCCCTTCTCGCAACGCCTGCGCTTCGGCCGCTCATCCCCACACACGAGAGTCGCTCGCATCCGTAGCGCCACCTGCATCTTGCCAGCCGACATGGAGCGCACATGGTCCACCGACTCGGTGGCCTCCATACCCGAAAAGTCGCTGCCTGACCCTGCTCGTCTGCGCAAGGCCGCTCGCAGGCTCTCCAACCAGGCCCCCGTCGACGGTGCAAGGGAATGGCGCAAGTCCAAGCTGCACTCGACCAATCCCACCACCTCCACCTTCTCCTCCAACGGCCACGCCAACGCCTCCAACTACGACTCGCAAAACGCCAAGGCCGGCCCATCGTCCCGCCGGCTAAGCTCCAGCGCCGCCGCATCCTCTCAACCGTCGCACGCCACCGGCATCCGCAGGCGCAACATCCTTGACTCAGCCGCCGCATCGGCCAAGTCCAGGAACGCCCAGTTCGACGCGAGGCTCAAGCGTCACTCGTTGGCCACTAGCTCAGCAGCTTCCTCACCCTACCCTCCATCCTCCCCTGGCTCGTACGTCGAATCCTGGCCCTCCGCCTCCGACGACTTTTCCGGCTCGTCAACAGATCGCCCCACTCGCCGTCGTCGCTCCACCACCGTCGAGTCCAGAGAGGCTTACTCCGCCGATCCTTCCGCCGACGGCGCTGGCGGATACTCTTCCAGCTCCGACCAACACTCCTCCAGCTCCGAGTACGAGCCATTCGACTGGGACGTCGGCCGAAAGCGAAGAAGCTCCGAACGTCCACGCTCCGTCGCTCCAGACCACTTCTTAGTCGCCAATCCGTCCGCGATCAGGCGCATTCCAGCTTCCTCGTCGCCACCACCGCCCGGCGCTTCTGGTTCGCTTCCAGATTCGCGTCTCTCTTCTCGATCTGCCAGGTTCGCCGCTCCCGGTCGAAGAGCGTCACCAAAGAAGCACGCTCAGCCGCTTCCTTCCGATGCATCTTCCTACGCAGATGAGCACGCCCGATCAGCAGTGCGGCCCAGCCGACAATCCATTCTCAGCCGTGCCATCGGAGCAGCCACCTACCTCAGCTCCTCCACAAAAGCCGGATCCTCCACGCCTTCCAGCCCCGTCTTGGCCTCGCACCCCCTCCCAAAGTCCAAGAGCGCAGCCGCCACCCTGGCCGCCACATCGAGAAACACAGCGGGCGGCGAGCTGGCTGTGAAGCCACGTGCCGAAGGGGGACGCTCTTCCCCTTCTTCCAACACAGCCGTCGCAAGCGCACAGCACCAGGCCCAGTCCGCATCCGTTGGCAGCAGATCGCAGACCCACTGGCAGCGACTCCGCGTCAACCCCTCCATCGAGGCTCTGCTCATGACCCTCGCTTCGTGCGCAGCCTACTACCTTCTCAAGACGCATGCCAAGCTCGAGACGCAGAGCCACGCCTCGGAAGTCGGTTTCGTGACCATCATCAGTGCACTCTACTTCTTCCTCCGCGACCCGGACGAGCAATCGGCTATCTGGGCCACCGATCATCGCAATTATCGATCCTGCCCTGAGGATGGCGCTCTCAATGCGCTGCTCCTGCCTCCGCTGCTTGCATGCGCGACCCTTTTCTCGGCGTTCCAAGATCAGGCCGCAGGCCGCAGCAGCCCACGAGCTTCGGGAGAAGCGCTGCCCAATCCGCCCTGGATGATCGAAGGCCCACCCGTCATCCTCAGCCACAACCGCAAACTCGCCGGCGGCATGACCACGCTGGTCGTCTCGCGCTACTCGCTCGTCAGCACCATGTGCCTCACCTCGACCGTGCTGCTCTGCCACCTGCTCGCGACCAAGTGGATTCGCAGGCCGCATCAGTTCCCCAAGAGCAACTGGGCTAAGCTGCGCAGCTTCACCGCCTTTGCTAGCGTGGTCGCAGTCGCGCTCGAGGCGGTCAAGGATGCTGCCGCCTTCTATGGCTTCCCGCTCTGGTCGAATCTGGCCCGCTGGGAGGTCATCACCGCCGCGCTCTTCTTCCAGGCCAACCTGTACACCATATCGCGTCTGGCGCGCAAGAGCTTCACTCTCGGCGAGCTCGGCATCGTAGCCTCGACCGGCGTCACGCTCAGTATGGAGACGCTCCATCTGTTTGTAGCAAAGTTGCTCCCCGTCACCACACCGTACGTCAAGACGTTCCGACGCCCGACGCCGCTGCTCATCTTCCAGCTCGCGCTGATCGTGGGTACGTTTATGGTCGGCTTCTTGCTCTCCCCGCTGCTGTATCTGTCGCGCAACCTGGCGCAGAAGCCCACACATCGACTGCGCTGGCCCGACAAGCGCGACCTGCACAGGCGACTGCTGGCGGCGTTCTTCTATCTGTTCGCCACCATCTATGTGGTGGGCGTGCTGGGCATGTGGGTGCGCTGGCTGCTCGTCAGGCGCGATCCGTGGCTGTGGGCCTTGTCGTTTATGCTCAAGGGCTCCAGGCCATGGTCGCGCCCCGTGCTCGTGGCTTATTGGGTGTTGTTGATCTCCATCTCGATCTCGTGCTGGCAGGCCGTGGTCGCGAATGCGAAGCGGTTCAGGGGGCTCGCCAATTCGTACCAAAGGCCTATGCTCGGGCCCAAGCCCGCGGGAGGAATCGCAGCTACCAGCAATCAGGCGTACTTGCAGCAGCAGCAGCAACATCAGCAGCAGCAGCAACAGCAACAACAGCACGAGCAGCAGCAGACCAGTCAAACTTCGGCGCCGACCGTGGTGCTCTCCGTGGCTCCTAGTCCCCACGCACCCGGCGGCGTCGAGGTGAAAACCGAGGGTGTCGCTGCTGCTTCGGCATCCGAAACACCCAACGGCTCTGTACAGCGTGCATCCCCAACGACTGCGGGCCCAGCCAACGGCAGCCTGAACGGACTCGGGATCGAGGCGACAGCGCAGGCAAAGCGCGGGGTCGGTGTAAACCTCAAGCTGTCGACCTTGAGCGGCAGTGCATCGCTCCTGGCCAAGGAGCACAATTCGGCGGCGATCAAGAAGGCGTCGTACCTGTCTCTGAATGCGCGGCGCAAGTTCTTCCATGCGCTGGCGCTGCTGCTCTTCGTGCCGGGCATCGCGCTGGATCCGGCGTTTACGCATCTGGGCTTCTCGCTCGCCTTCTCGATGTTCATCTTTGCCGAGTACGTGCGCTACTATGCGCTGTATCCGTTTGGCGCGGCGCTGCACGTGTTCATGTCCGAGTTCCTCGACCACAAGGACTCGGGCCCCGTGATCCTCTCGCACTTTTACCTGCTCACTGGGTGTGCTGGGCCGCTGTGGCTCGAAGGCAACTCGAGGATCTTGCAGCAGACGGGCGTGCTGGTGCTGGGCGTCGGCGATGCGTTGGCGTCGGTTGTCGGCAGGAGGTACGGTAGAGTGTACTGGCCAGGTGGGTCGAGCAAGACCGTAGAGGGAAGCTTGGCGTTTGTAGGCAGCATCATGGTGGCTGCCTGGGCGCTTAGGCTCGTCGGATGGGTCGAGGACTTTAGCTCGCTCAAGTACGGCGCTGTCGTCACGGCGCTTGGATTGCTCGAGGGGGTCAGTGACCAGCACGACAACTTGGTCCTGCCCATCTTTGGGTACATTGTGGCGTCGTTGATTGGGCTGTAGTTGGAGTTGTGCGGAAATGCAAAGCAAATTGTGTCCGACCAAGAGCTCCGTGACGATGCGGAGATGTGTGCGGGTAGAGCGAAGCTCGAGTGCGGAAGCGGGTGCGGGTGAGGATAAGCTCGGAGGTCCGGCTGTGAGCGGTCTTGAGCTGGAGCGAGTGCGGGACGTAGCAGAGGTGCGGGAAGGGATGCGGAAGTGGTGGTGTATATATGCTGCTCTCTGTCAGCGTTCTCCCTTGTCGACCCATCCACCACCGCCACACGAGGATCTTCTAGTACTTGAGGGACATTGCACCATGGACTACATTCGTCAGCTTACGGGTAGTGCCAACCTGAAGGCCAACAGCTCGCGGGGCGAGTCTCCCATCTCGGACATTGTCGAGACGGCCGAAGAGGCGCAGATCAACATCGACTCGGCCGTCCAGGCGGTCCTTCATGCAGCTGAGGTGGCTCGACACGACGACGCCGACGACGCCGACGACACCGACGTCGACGCCATGGAGACGAAGGACACCACGTCCAGCCATGTCGGCGGCGCTACTCAGGTCGATGTTCAGCCGGTGCGATTCGAGCAAGACCCCACTCCGGCTTGCGATGCGGGCCAGGCCGGTTTGACCGAGGAACAGGCTGCTCAGGCACTGCGCTCTCTGTACGATGCCGCGGAACAGCACGATGGCCAAGTCGAGACTCAGGCCAGCCCTACGGGTCAGATTCGCTTTGCCGATCAGGCAAGCCCTGCGGGTAACGTTCGCACCGCCGACGCGATGGACGAATCCATGCCGCTGTCCAACCAGCCCGAGCCTGTGGACGTTAAGCCGAACCAGCACGAGGCTACCCAGGAGCCTACTATCGGTCTCAACATCCGCGACGCCAATGGTTACAGCACCATCTTCCGCTGCAAACCCTCGAGTAAGTCCCCCTCCCCATCTCTCCCTTTGACCGCAGGTACTGACTCGTATCGCGGATGGATTGTAGCCAAGCTGTCCAAGGTGTTCAAGGTGTTCGCCAAGCGCTACCAGACCGAACTGTCCAAGATCCGATTCATCTCATCCGACGGAAGACTGCTGCCCAAGTGCAACCCCAATCTCACCGTCCAGAGTAAGTCCGCATCCAATCCTACACTGCCGAGAAGCATGTACTGACCCCATCGGCTTCTACAGGTGAGGGATTCGAGGACGGCGACGAGATCGAGTGAGTACACCAGCCCCGCAACGTGCAAGGTGCAACAAAAGGCTGACGCTTGGAGGGTGTATAGTGTGATGCTCGAGCAGATCGGAGGCTGCCATGTCGAACGCATCTAAACAACAGGCGAAGCGATCTTTCCCCATCCTGGAGACTAAAAAGCAATGCTCAGCTTCGCAGCATCGAGACGGATCCTTCAAGACGAGTCGAGGCGCACAAGCAGACGGGGCGACAGGCATTCGAGTTGCGACACACGACTTGCGGCGCGTCGTCACGCAATGGCGAGAAAAACGAATGATTAGGCGGTGTACTAGACGTCTCGCAGTCGTGCACAAGTGGATCAGAATTGGGCCGAGATGAAAAGGCGGAAGTCTTGCGACACATCCGCAGGCGGAGGATTCTTGTGACCTGGACCAGCGTCACTTGGTCCCTCGGGGTTAGAGATTGGTCCCTTGGTATCGAGAATAGGAGGACGCCATCCGCGCGGGGGATCATCTGCACACAGAGCAATGCATCAAGTTCGAGCGTCAGTATGCGTGATTTGTGCTCTCTGTGCTAGTGTGAGAAGACGTACCGGAACCAGGCGGTTGTCCTGGCGACAACGGTTCTTCAAAGGGGTCCGCGATGATGTGTCTCTTGGCAGGCGGCGACACCGCGTCCGAGCCAGACCTGGGAGGAACAGCTGCGGTGCTGACCATGCCGACCAGGACGAGCAGCAAAAGAGCCGAGACCATGCTCAGGCCAGCACTGGGGCAAGATGTAGAGACACGCATGATGTTTCGCGACAGAGTCCAGCTCGGTTGAGCATTCTCTTCTACTGCCGCTACTTCGAGGCATATATAGGATTCTGGTCGAGACGGCTGTGGTTGTCATTACGATGCTACGGTACGCATCTTGGCGACCCACTCTTCAGCGTTGGTGCCCACCCACCAGATGAAGCGGGAGGGGCGTTGACACGCAGCCCCTTTGTGGCCACCGACACACGAACGCCATCACCGGCAACGTGCAGGCACAATGACCATATCCTCACACGCACAGTGCGCCCATGGTTCCCGAAATGCCGAGCGAAGATGCCGGTGGATGAAGGAGGCGTTTTTGTGGGTTTGCACCCTCTCTCCCATTCGACACGGTCCCGTCACTTCATCCCGGCTTGGACTCGACCCACTCACATCCGCCATTCAGCCACAACGTCACAATCGCCAAGCGGAAACCACCCACCCAACAAGCCGACCAAAATGATGAAAGTGCAAAGCCAACGACGATCGAGTGTGGCTTCCATGAAGCGTGTGGACACCCAACACCGCCGCCGAGTCGACATTACTTAAAGACCGGGCGGATCACGGACCGGATGTTGAGATGGCTTCGGCTTTTCAAGGTCGCCGGAGATTTGGGCCTGTATGAGGTAAGCCCCCCGGCAGGCACGCGCAGTGATGAAACGATGAACGCCAGGCCGAGTGCAAATGAACCGAGATGGGGTCCGATGAAGTTTTTGCAATTGATACAATACAGGATGGCTTTGCTGCCGAGATTGCGGACGCTTTGTGCGCGGAAGTCTTTTGCTGCGAGAGTCGGTAGAGAGTGGTTGAGAATGCCGATGCCGATGTATGGGAGGGTACGAGGGTATCTGTCGGCGAGGCTGGTGCGGAAGCGGCTTTTAAAGGCGATCATGCGGTGTTCCTGAGGACAAGGACGACCGAGTCGCCGCGGAGGAACATCTTGGAGATGAAGCGGTCCTTGTTGACGGGCTTCTTGCCCTTGCCCTTGGGCACTTCGGTCCACATCTCCTTTACGTTTTCGAGCACCATGTTCGAGTGGCGGTCGAACGCCTTTACGCGCGCGAGCAGCTTCTTGTTGTTGCGAAGGGCAATGAGGATCTGCGTGTGGTTGCGCACCGACTGCTGAAGAACGGAGAGGGGTCCTTGTGAGATCTCGTACTGCTCCAGCTCGCGGATCTGCGACTGGTCGAGCTCGGACTTGGGCACGTTGACGTATTGACTGTGCGTGGGTGCGAATCGGTCGCGACAAGGAGAAAAGAGAGGTGAGTGAGAAAGCCGAGCGGTGAATGCGATGCGAGAGAGCGTGATACTTACCTCATTGTATGGAAACGGCGATGATGGTGACCAGCAACGATGTGATGGTCGAGACAGAGGTAGCGGATGTGACCTTTGGCAGAGTTGGAAGCGGCAACGCCGAAATTCGGCTCCGACCTCTGCATCGACTTAACGGCACACCCGAGCGCAACACGGCTGACTCGAAAATGGGCGATGCCAAGTCCAAATCAATGATCCAGAATCTAGCTATATCGTGCTGTAAAGTGGTCTCAATCAATAAATCACCTTCCTATCGAGTGCAAGGTCTGAAGCGCCTTTTCTTCGCCGCGAAAAAGTTGGCTCGGCTCCACCGCCTTCCCTCCTTCCTCCACCATATCGAAAGCGCTTTGACTGCATCTCAACCAGTCATGGCTTCTCCTACGCTCAAGCTCGACCCTCAGGCGAAGGTCGCACCTCTTGCGCCCCTCGCCCTTGCCAAGCTCGTCAGCGCCGCCGACGCTGCCCAGTCCATCACCCTCTCCTTCGAGGACGGCGTGGCTCCCACGCTCCTCCTCCCCAACGCCGCTCCCGTCGAGGGCTACGTCCACATCGTCCGCGAGCTCGCCTCCTACTACGCACAGCTCGGCCTCTCCGGCGCCGACAAGGACCAGAGCGCCCAGGTCAACCTCTACATCGGCCAGGGCGACAACCTCGCGCTCGCCAACTTCCAGACCGCAACCGCCATCGCCGACGACCTCGACCAGCACCTTGCCCTGCGCACCTTCCTCGTCGGCCACTCCATCACCGCCGCCGATGTCGCCATCTGGGCCGCCGTCCGCACGAGCTCGCCCGTGATCGGCCTCGTCAAGAAGGGCCTCCACAACCACCTCCAGCGATGGTTCAACCACATCGACTCGCTCGCGCCCGTCTCGGATGCGCTCGTCCAGCTCGCCGACGCAAAGGCAGAGAAGTTCAAGAACAAGAAGACCGCCGCTGGCTTCGACCTCTTCCTCAAGGACGCCCAGCAGGGTCAGGTCGTCACGCGATTCCCGCCCGAGCCCTCAGGCTACCTCCACGTCGGCCACGCCAAGGCCGCCATCCTCAACCAGTACTTTGCGCGCCAGTACAACGGCAAGCTCATCATCCGCTTCGACGACACCAACCCCAGCAAGGAGAAGGAGGAGTTTGAACAGTCCATCATCGAGGACCTCGCGCTCCTCGGCATCAAGGGCGACGTCACCACCCACACCTCGGACCACTTTGACACGCTCTACAAGTACGCCATCCAGATGATCCAGCTCGGCAAGGCGTACGCCGACGACACCCTCCAGGAGCAGATGCGCGCAGAGCGCATGGACGGCATCCCCTCCAAGCGTCGCGACGCCTCGATCGAGGAAAACATGACGCGCTTCGCAGAGATGTCCACCGGCTCCGCCGACGGCCGCAAGTGGTGCCTGCGTGCCAAGCTCTCGTTCGACGACCCCAACAAGGCCATGCGCGATCCCGTCATCTACAGGTGCAACCCAGACGTCTCGCACCACCGCACCGGCACCACCTGGAAGGTGTATCCGACGTACGACTTTGCCTGCCCCATCGTCGACTCGATCGAGGGCGTGACGCACGCGCTGCGTACCAACGAGTACCGCGACCGCAACCCGCAGTATCAGTGGATGCTCGATGCGCTCAGCCTGCGCAAGGTCGACATCTGGGACTTTGGCCGTCTCAACTTTGTTTACACGCTGCTCAGCAAGCGCAAGCTGCAGTGGTTCGTCGACAACGGCATCGTCGGCGGCTGGGACGACCCGCGCTTCCCCACCGTGCGCGGCATCCGCAGGCGCGGCATGACCATCGAGACCATCCAGGAGTTCATCCTCGCCCAGGGCCCCTCGCAGCAGATCATCAACATGGAGTGGGACAACATCTGGACGATCAACAAGCGACACATCGACCCCGTCGTGCCGCGCTACGTGGCGCTCGACAAGGAGGGTGTGGTCAAGGTGAGCGTCAAGGGCGCACCCAAGCGTCACTCCAAGGAGATGCCGAGGCACAAGAAGAACGCCGACCTCGGCAACAAGGTCACCGTGTTCGACGAGGTGGTGTACGTCGAGCAGACGGATGCGCGCTCGTTTGCGCAGGGCGAGGAGGTGACGTTCATGGACTGGGGCAACGTCATCATCGACTCGAAGCAGACCGATGCGGCTGGCAACGTGCTCTCCATCGAGGCCACGGCCAACCTGGACGGCGACTTCAAGAAGACCAAGAAGAAGGTGACGTGGCTGGCGCCCAGTGCGTCGGACGCCTCGCTGGTCGACGTGAACCTGCTCGACTTTGACTACCTCATCACCAAGAAGAAGCTCGAGGAGGAGGACAACTTTGCCGACTTTGTCACGCCCACCTCCGAGTTCCACAGCGTTGCACTTGCCGACCACAACGTGGCTGCGCTTCAGCAGGGTGCAGCCGTGCAGTTCGAGCGCAAGGGCTACTACATTCTCGACAAGCTTGCTGGCAAGGATGGCCGGGCCGATTTCATCAAGATCCCCGACGGCAAGGCAGCCACTTCGGCATCCAAGGTTGCTCCCGATGTGGATACGGAGGCCAAGAAGGCTGCAGCTGCCAACGCGAGAGCAGAGAAGGCGGCTGCTAAGGCCAAGAAGGAGCAGGAAAAGGCGGAGAAGAAGGCCAAAAAGGCGTTTGAGAAGGGCGATGGTGTAGGCGTGGTGGCTGGCAAGGTCAAGGCTGGTGTGGCTGCAGCCACCGCCGGTCTTGCAGGCGCTATTGCAGCGAGAAACGACACAAAGGACGCCGACGACACGACCAGCAAACACTTCCCCGAGATCATCGATACCGGCAAGGGCAAGATCAACATGTACGAGGCGCCCGTCATCACAACAAACATCCCCACGCCCGTCACAACCAAAATGTACTCGATGAACAAGATCCTCTAAACCCCCCTCGCCACAATTCCCCTGTTCAATACGACAACATCTTGTCATGTACTCCTGCACTTGGTAGCACTCGAAAAATCCAGCGTGTGTTCGCACAAGGCTCAGATTGAATGTGTGCAGCTAGGCTCAAAAGATGTTCATGTCCTCAAAGTCGTCGTCGTCCTCTTCGGCGGCAGCTGCGAGTGCCGCACGTGCATCGAGGTCGTCGGGGTCCACATCGACGGCTTCGGTGGTGCGGCGCTGGCGCGCGATGCGATCCGCGTACTGCGTGCGCTTGACCTGCAGCAGCGTATCCTGCCCAATCACGCGCTCCAGTACGGGCGGCTTGTCCGTCTCGGCCTGCTGGGCAAGAATCTCGTGTGCACGCTGGCGACGCTCGTGCTCGAGCCGTGTCCACTTGCGGATAACGCGCTCGCGCTCCTCAATGGCGCGTTTCCGCCGCTGCTCCACCTCGGGCATCATGGTCACCACAAACAGCACCACCGGCACCACCCAGCTCGAAGACACCATGCGCGTCACCCATCCGTCCGCGTGCGGCGTGCCTGGTTGCGCGGAAGATCCCGCAGCTCCACCGCGCGTCGATGCGGGCGGCGGCAACAAGCCGAGCTCAGCATCCTCCGAGTCGAGACCAATAAAGGCCATGTGGTCGATCCACCAGTCGTACGTGAACCTCGAGCGTGAGCGGAAGCGCGCGGGCGCCTGCGGCGGCGGCAGCGGCCGCAGCGGCTCTTCCGTAGCTTGGCGCTCCACTTGCTCTTCGTGCGACGGTGCGCTCGGCACATTGTCTCCCGCGGGCGCAGCGACGTCCGCTCCGACTCCAGCGCCTCGATTCTCGCCTCCCGCAGCCCGGTTCAGATTGCCAGGAGCAGCGTCGCCGGCGTCAGCGAGGGGGGGACGTGGTGGCGCTGGTCGAGGCTGCATCCTCTGCCTCGCGCGCTCGCGGCGCTGGACGATGCGGAAGCTCTCGAACACCACGTACACCGCCGCCATGCCGATCACAAAGTATCGCTTCACGGTGTCTGCACCAGGCAGCATCACCGAGAGGAGGAGGCCGACCTTGAGGCCGACGAAGAACATCGGCACCAACACCGCCGTTACATCTGCCAGCGTGACGGTGCGCAGTCCGACGATCCAATCTCGCACTGCGCTCGTCGCATGGGCAAGGCGGCCGCGCTGTTGAGGTGCAGCGACACGTGCGGCATCAGCGTCGATTGCGCGGCTGGAAGCGCCGGCCCTGCCGATGAGAGGAGCCGATGAGGCGGTTCCGAAGAGGCTGCCGAGCCTGATAATGTTGTCGATCTTGTCGATCATGGAGCGAAGGACGGTGATGCGTTCGAGCAGCGTGTTGAGCGCCTCGCTTCGCTCCACGTCGATGGGCTGGCTCGAGATGCGCAGAAGATACGGCAAGCCGCGGTGCGAGACCTGCTGGTAGAGATATTGCATCTCGCCTTGCGATTCCGAGGTCGAGCCCGCACTGCAGTCTGAACCGGGCAGCGCCACGGGGTCCCACCCGAGCAGGGTGATCTCGACATCGGTCAGGAGCTCGCTCGGCGGCGAGAGTTCGGGTGCTGATGAATCATCTGGCCGGCCGGACGCAAGCTTTTGTGCAGCCACAGCCTGGTTGTAGATGGCCTCGTAAATGAGGACGTACTCGTCGCATGCTGATTCGAGGACTTGGACGAGCAGAGGCCAGTTTTGTGGTGCAGTAACGCGGAGGGTCTGCTCGAGGACGGCGTGAGCGTCGGCCGACGCCTGGCTTGCTCGCGCGGTCGCTGGCATGGCTGCAGGGCGTGATGTGAATGGCGAAGCGCCATCTGTTTGAAGGGAACAGGGACCCTTGGGAGATGCGGCTGAGCTTGAGCTTGGCAGAGGACGTGGGTCGGAAAAGTACGGCTCGAACTGAGGGGTGGGGCGCGAAGGGGACTGAGTGCATGCAGCCACGTGTAGCGATGAAGCGTTGACGTCGGCGTGGTGGGTCAGGGGAACCTCGTTGGCGAGTGCGGAACGGGGCAAGTTTTGAAGCTGTTGCTCCAAGAGTTGCTGCTGCTGTTGGCGCAGATAGGAGCTGCGGCGTGAGGGGGTGGGTCGATTTTGTGGGTCCGACCACGCGTCTGGCCGAATGACCAAATGAAGGGAGAGAGGCTCGTCTTGCTCGAGCTTATCGTATGCACGTTCACGTTGCAGAATGGGGGCAGAAAGTGAGAAGGGGAATGTCAGCTTTGGCTATCCGCAGATGTGTCCCCTGCCAAGATAGGGTGAGGCACGGGCAGATTTTGCTGGTTGAGCGCACTTACGTTCTGGGCCAGCTGCGCGAGTAGTTCCGAATCTTGCAAGATGCGACCGGAGCGAATGCAGCGCATTCCTTCGGCGCGAGGCGCTCCAGGCCATGTGCGCTCAATGTTGCGCTTGAGGGAAAGAACCGTGTCGGTGAGGCTGGCGCTGACCACGGCCGAATCCTTGTCGAGTGAGGGGCACTTGATGGCCACGGCAATGCTGTTTCGACCGTCTATCGAAGTGGAGCTCGAAGCGCGCGTGTGATTTGAAAGCACTGGGCCTTGATCGCGCTGATGCTTTGGCTCATGCTGGCCGTCTTGGGCATCGGTGGTGGGAGTGCGAGGGAATGCCGGGTCCGACGAGACAGGAGCGTCATTGGGCTGAAGGTCTTGCGCTTGGTGAGAGCGGACAAAGTAGGATGGTGGTGGCGATGCTGCG
Source organism: Moesziomyces antarcticus (assembly GCF_000747765.1). Lineage (NCBI taxonomy): Eukaryota > Fungi > Basidiomycota > Ustilaginomycetes > Ustilaginales > Ustilaginaceae > Moesziomyces > Moesziomyces antarcticus. Next base: position 221,698 of record NW_014638996.1, read on the forward strand.
GTGGAGGAGGATGGAGAAGATGCATGCTGCGGAAGCGAGCCGGAGGGGGATGACATAGCGTCGTGTGTGGTGCCGAGACGCTGTGGTCTTTGGCCGTGGCGATGCTGGTGGAGATGCAGTGGTGGATCGGTGCCGTGGTCCATGATGGATTTGCTGCTTGAGACAAGGACAGGACAGTGGCGGTGTTGAGGGCGAGATCACCAGGCGCTCGATCGGTCAGAGCAGCAGGCCATCGTACTGTATGCTTGAATAAGAACTAACTCAGCCTCAAGCGCGGCAGCTCCGACCCAAGCTGAATCCGCCGATCAAGGTTGAATGAGCTGAGCAGCAGCCAAGATTCGAAGTGTGTGGGAATGCTGCTCGTGTGCGAGCGGATGATCCGAAGAAGAGTGATGCCGAGGTGACGGTGTGATGCGAGCATGGAAAGATGCGGGTGAGCCGAATCCCTCGGCTTTCTGACGTGGAGGCAACGGGGTCCTCGCGCATGTGCGTTGCCGGTCCAGCGCGCAATTTGTCGGTGCCCCGCTCGCCATCTGGTGCATGGCTGTGCCTCGCTCAGCTGCTGAAATCCAGGCGTTGCGCGAGAAATCGCCGATTCAAGGGACCCACTCTCCGCACGGATCCATCCCCAGACTTGCCCTCCACCGTCACATCCTGCCATCCCTTCCTCGACCGCCCGCAGCTCTCATCTGGTTCTTGTCCCGTTCCGCAGCCGTCGCTACGCCTTGCGCGGCGCTTCTCGCAACCGTGCGCTGGCCCACAACGTCAAGTTCCTCGCCATGTCCGGCTCTTCGTACGGAGAGCTCAATCCATACGAGGAGGCCAGGCTCTACACCAACAACCATGACCGCGAGCGCTACGAAAACATGGCGACGCTCTTTAGCTTGATCGTCGCCCTCGACTACCTTGAGCGCGCCTATGTGCGCGAGTCGATCTCCGAAAAGGAGTACGCACCCGCGTGCACGCGCCTGCTTGCGCAGTACAAGACCATGCTCAAGCTCATTGTCGACCAGGAGAGCTCGTCGTCCAAACCCATCAACGACCTCAACGACTTTATGCGCACGTACAACATGAACTACCTCGCCGCCGTGCATCGACTCAACGTCGGCGTGCCTGCGACGGTGGAGCACGCCTCGTCGTCCACCACCCAGTCGTCGTCCGAACGCGCAAAGTGGGTCGCCGAGACCACGCAGAACTTCATCACCTTCATGGATGCGCTCAAGCTCAAGCTGCGCGCAAAGGACCAGCTCCATCCCATGCTCAGCGAGCTCATGCGCGGATACAGCCGCAGCGACGAAGCAGCCAAGGACCAGGACTCTAGCGACACGCGTGCCAAGCTGCTCAAGTGGCTCATCACCCTCAACCAGATGAAGGCCAGCGACGAGATCGACGAGGACCAGGCACGCCAGATGCTCTTCGACGTAGAGGGCGCCTACAACAGCTTCTTCCGCGCGCTCCAGGACTAGACTGCTTGAGACGTTGACGGTGACATTGGGGAAAAAGCCCGAGACTAGTGTTACATACGGCACGCAAGGCGGCCCTCAATCCTCGCGCACCACCCCAGGCAGGAAGAACTGTGCACGATATTCAGACAATGCAACGGACTCTCAATCAGCTGTCCGAACGAGAGTGGTGATGAAACGGCCAAGCGAGAACTTACGGTCATGACTCCGCTGCTCTTATCCACATCGCCAATGTAGACGTAAAAGATGGCGCAGTGGTTGGCGCAGATGCACGCGATCGTCGTGGTGGCTACAATGTAGCTCGACAGAAACTTGAGGAACGACTTCATCTCGAGATGCACGCTCTTGTGCTCGGCCGGGTCGTCCGGAGCCTGTGCGGTGCTCGACTGCGACGCCTCGATGGTGGGATGCGCCAGATTCGACCACGTCGTGTCCAGGCTCACCTCGTCCTCCGCCACCGACAGACGCAGCTCGCCCTGACGATTCGCCGACAGCGTCACAATATCCGAGAGCGACCGCATGTGCTCCGCCACCGTGCGCAGGTTGAGCAGCTTGGGCAGAATGATGTGCACGTCCGGTTCCGGACACAGCGGCTCCACCACACGACTCATCTCGGCCGGCTTGAGCACCTTGATCAGCACATCCTGCACCACCTCCAACTTGGCGCCCGTGTGGCTCTGCGCCGATATCGTAAAGCTCAGCAGCGGATCCTTGCCCCTCTTTGCCAGACGCAGGATCACGCTGTACGCATTGTTGGCCGACCGCAACGCCTTGAGCAGCGTATCCGGCGACACCTCGAGGTTGATGTGGTTCTGGAAGTTCGACTCGATCCGGTAGTCCTGGAAGATGGAGTCCACCTGCATCTGCGACCAGATCTGCGTCCCGTCCGTATCGCCCAGGCAGATCATGTGGATCTTGTCCGGCGTGAGCTTGAGGATGCACTTGTTGGCCACCTTGCCGATCGACTGCACCACGCGCGTGAAGATCGACACGTCGGCCACCTGCGTACGAAACCGCATCGTGGGCGAATGGCGATGGTCGCCTGGCGCAAAGGATAAGGCGCTTCCTAGCCTCTGATCGCGTGCTATGTGCGCATTCGCCACTCCGGAACAGTGTTGCTGGTGATCGTGACGGGAAGGAGCTTCGAAAGCAGCCAAGTGTTGGACTCGCGCAAAGCTCAGTTCGACGCGCTGCCAAGTGGAGGTTTTCGCAATTTTTTGTTAGACCACCACTTCTCAAGTCTTGAAATAAATTCAGCTGCAGTGGAGGTTTTTGTCGATCACATCGCGCTCGCCCTCGGCCAGAGCTGCGTGGAATTGGAGGCACGAAGAAGCCAGCGCTCGGCCCAACCAACAGACCCGAGTCGCGTCGTCAGCGGAGCAGCCCTGAGCCGCTTCAGCCTTCCCACGCAACGCCCTCGCGAGCCAGTCGTATTCCACCATCTCTTACCGCCCACCACCACTCGGACGTTCTTCGACTCGCTCAACGTCTGTCCTGTCCGCACATCTCTTTCTCGCCCCTTTCACCTGCCCGGCGCGATCTCACCACCACTGCAAACGGCAGTCAGAATCGGCATCTCCATCGGCGTTCCTGGCCTCCACCCGCGCTCCTCGAAAGAGCCTCTGCTCCGAGCTTCTCCACACTGGGCGCAATCATGGTCGCCCCCGTCACCTCGGCCGCGGGCATCGTCGCCCTGCTCGACGAGCAAGAACCCGAGCTCCAGTCGTACGCCCTCAAGCGCCTCGATTCGCTCGTGCACCAGTTCTGGGCAGAGATCGCAGACGCCATCTCCAAGATCGAGATCCTCTACGAGGACGAGCGCTTTCCCGACCGTCAGCTCGCCGCCCTCATCGCCTCCAAGATCTACTTTCACCTCGGCGAGCACGACGAGGCGCTCATGTTTGCGCTCGGTGCCGGCCCGCTCTTCGACGTAGAGGTCAAGGACGAGTACGTCGACACCGTCGTCTCCAAAGCCATCGACAAATACATCCAGGACACGGCCCCTCTCTCCGCCGCTTCCACCACCGCACAGGCCGATGCCGATGCTGCGGCGTCCAAAGCCGCAGCCCAGAAGGCTCCCATCGACCCGCGCCTCAAGAACATTGTCGATCAGATGTTCGCGCGCTGCATCGCAGACAAGGAGTTCAAGCAGGCCCTCGGAATCGCCCTCGAGACTCAGCGCCTCGATATCATCGAAGAGGTCTACTCGGTCACCCACGACGCAGAGCTGCTCACCTACGTCCTCGAGAGCTGCGTCGGCGTCGTGCCCTCCATCGAGGTCCGCAACCAGATCCTCCACCTCCTCGTCAAGCTCTTCCAGAGGCTGCCAAACCCGGACCACTTCAGCATCGGCCAGTGCTACGTCTACCTCAACGCCCCCGAGCTCGCATCCGAGCTCCTCTTCAATCTCATCCAGCACGCGCATCAGCCCTCGAGCTCGTCTCAAGCCAACACCCCGCACGACCCGCTTCTCGTCACCTACCAACTTGCCTTTGATCTCGCCGAGAGCGCCACCCAAGAGTTCCTCGAAAACGTGCGCAGAGACCTCTCGTCCAAGTCCAGCGCAGCCGCCTCCGACGTCAAGACCGAGACCGTCGAGGCGGATGCAGACATGAACGGCGCCTCCGATGCCACCACGGTGCAGTCGTGCGTCGACCGCGTCCGCTCCATCCTTCAGGGCGAGGAGAGCATCCAGCTCTACCTCGAGTTCCTCAAGCGCTCCAACAAGGCCGATCTGCCCATCCTCAAGGCCACCAAGGAGGCTCTTGACGCACGCAGCTCCATCTACCACTCGGCGCTCAGCTTTGCCAACGCCTTCATGAACGCAGGCACCACCTCGGACAAGTTCCTGCGCGAGAACCTCGAGTGGCTCGCAAAGGCGTCCAACTGGTCCAAGTTCACCGCCACTGCGGCCCTCGGCATCCTCAACAAGGGCAACCTCAAGGAGGGAATCAGCATCCTGCGTCCCTACCTGCCCCAGGACGGCGTCACTAGCAGCGTCTACTCGGAGGGCGGCAGTCTATTCGCGCTCGGCCTTATCCACGCGAACCACGGCGCAGAGGTCATGGAGCTGCTCACCAACACGCTCAAGAGCAACCCCGCCGAGATCGTCCAGCACGGCGCCGCGCTCGGCCTCGGCGCCGCAGGCATGGCAAGCGGCAACGAAGAGGTGTACGAGGAGCTGCGCAACGTGCTCTACACCGACTCGGCCGTCGCCGGCGAGGCGAGCGGGTACGCCATGGGTCTCGTCATGCTCGGTACCGGCTCCGAGCGCGCCGTCGAGGAGATGCTGCAGTACGCCCACGAGACGCAGCACGAAAAGATCATCCGTGGTCTCGCCATCGGCATCGCCCTCCTCTTCTACGGAAAGGAGGAGAAGGCCGAGGCCATGATCGACACGCTCCTCGCAGACAAGGACGCCATCTTGCGCTACGGTGGTGTCTACACCATCGCGCTCGCATACGCCGGCACCGCCAACAACAAGGCGATACGACGCCTGCTGCACATTGCCGTCTCGGACGTGAGCGACGATGTGCGCCGCGCTGCCGTCACCTCGCTCGGCTTCCTGCTCTTCCGAAACCCCACCCAGGTGCCCAGGATCGTCCAGCTGCTCTCCGAGTCGTACAATCCGCACGTGCGATACGGCAGCACGCTCGCGCTCGGCATCGCGTGCGCCGGCACGGGTCTCGACGAGGCCGTCGACCTGCTCGAGCCCATGACCAAGGATCCCGTCGACTTTGTGCGTCAGGGCGCGTGCATCGCGCTCTCTATGATCTTTATCCAGCAGAACGAGACGCTCAACCCGCGCGTCACCAATGCGCGCAAGACGTTCGACAAGATCATCTCGGACAAGCACGAGGACGCCATGGCCAAGTTTGGTGCGGCGCTCGCGCAGGGTCTCGTGGATGCGGGCGGCCGCAACGTGACCATCTCGCTGCAGAGCCGTGGCGGCAATGCCAACATGCCGGCGATTGTGGGCATGGCGCTCTTCACGCAGTTCTGGTACTGGTTCCCGCTCGCCCACTTTTCCGCGCTGGCGTTCACGCCGACGGCGCTCATCGGACTCAACCGCGAACTGCGAATTCCGGAGTTCGAGTTTGTGTCCGAGGCCAAGCCGAGCCTGTTTGCTTATCCGACGTCGTACAAGCCTCCGTCGGAGAAGAAGGTGGAGCGCGTCGAGACGGCCGTACTCTCGACCACGGCCAAGGCACAGGCAAGGCAGAGGAACAAGGAGCGCACCCGTGCGCAGGCCGAGGGTGCGGGTGATGCGATGGACCTCGACGATAACACCGGCGCTGCCGCCAAGAAGGAGGACGGCGATGTCGCCATGGAGGAGGATGGTGCCAAGGGCGCATCGGGTGGCAAGGGCAAGCCCAAGAAGGAGCGCAAGCAGGAGCCGCGTACCGAGGTGCTGCCCAACTACTCGCGCGTCACGCCGGCCCAGGTCAAGTTTGTCACCTTCCCGCCCGAGTCGCGCTTTGTGCCCATCCGACCTGTTCAGGGCCTGGGCAGCCGCGTTCGTCAGGACGTGTACAACACCTCGTCGGTGGCTGGCAAGCTGCTGGGCAACTCCTCTCCCGCGCCGGGCGCGAGTGGTACCGTGACGCCCTCGAGTCACGGCGGAGCGGTGGCTGCGGTTGCCGGCGGCGTCAAGTCGCTGTTGCAGCAGGCGGTCGGCAATGCGGCTGGTAGCGACAACGGCGCGCAGCCCGCTGGTGGCGCGCCGGCAGCTGGTGCAGGACCGACGGCGGAGCAGGCCAGGAGTATCCTGACGTCGGCGATCGGAGGTACGGGCGGAATCTTGCTCATGGTCGACAGGAAGCCCAACGACGAGTTCCGCGCACTCAAGATCGGCGACTCCAACGACGACGATGGCGCCACGCAGCAGCGCAACGATGCGCCGGAAGAGAGGGCGGATGATGACGAGATCAGCCCCGAGGATGCTGCGGCCATTGCGGCTGCCATGGCGGCAGACGACGACGAACAGGGCGACGACAAGGATCTCAACAGCGTCGCTGCCCACCAGGGCCGCAGGGATCGTGATGGAGGCGACGGCGCGGCTCCTGGCGCCGGTGGCCTCCCAGAGGCCCGTTAGACCGATGCCACAATGGAAAGGATCGCATCCTGATCCAAAAGCTTATGATGTATCCCCCCACACGTTTCCCAATACAGTTTTGCGAAGTTCTTTCTCAGTCATCGAGTGTGATGGCTGCATGCTCCCGCGTGAGGCGCGCATCGATCCGGTCTGTGTCTCTCAATGTGCTCTGATGATCGAAACGCCAACTGTCATTCCACGCCGTCTAAGTAAAGTAGTGTCCACAACCACTGCGCGCTTGGTGGGGGTTCAACCAGCGATACCGGTGGAGCCTTGCTCGAGTTCGCGTTCGAGCTGAATCTTGCGCGCCTCGTCAATCTGCTTTGTGAGCGGGTCGAATTCGGCCATTGTCCTGCAGATGAGCGCGGCGTCTTCGAGGAAGGCGTTGACGCTGAGCCTCAGCTGTCTCACGGTGGTGGCGAAGATCTTGACGCCCATTTCGACATAGGCGGTCTCGTTCTCGGGGCGTGGCGACGACGGGTTGAGGATGGTGAACTCCTTGCGCACCTCCTTGGGCTTGAGCTCGCGATCGACGGCGATCGACTTTTGCAGCGTGAGTGCCGACTCGCGGTCGGGGAAGGGAAGCACGAGCGAGACGCTGTGGCGCATGTCGTCCGACGGCTTGCGCGACGACGTGCCGATGGTCTGGAACACCAGTCCGCGGTTCTCGATGCTGCTCGAACGTACGTGGCCTGCGCCATTGCTGCCGCTGTTCATGCTGCTCGAGTAAAGCCCAGCACCGCCTGTGGCGACGGTGACGGGACCAGTGCCATCCTTCTTCTCCTGCTTCATCTGGCGGATGAGGTCGAGCAGGTCATCGATGGCCTGCTTCTCGATCTGGTAGTGCACCACCATGCGGCCGCCACCGAGCTTGATGGGCTGGGGCAGCGCCGCGGCGCGCGCGACGAGCTCGGGGATGGGGATGTCGATGGACGACGTGTCGAGGAAGACCATGCTCGTCTCGACGGGCGCCGTGAGCCTCACGCCGAGCTTCTCGAGCTCGCGACCGGCGTAGCGCGCCAGCTGGTGGGTGGCGTTGAGCTTCGGGAAGTTCTCGAGCACACCCACACGCGCCGCCGCCACGAGCGGGCCGACTTGGCGCACACCGGCACCGTAGAGCTTTCGGAAGTGGCGCACCTTTTTGATGAACTGCGCGGGTCCGACGAGGATGCTGCCGATGGGCGCACCGAGCCCCTTGGAGAGGCAGAGCGAGACGGTGTCAAAGGGGTCGCAGAGCTCCCTGAGCGACAGACCCGTCTCTGCGGCGACGTTCCAGATGCGCGCGCCGTCGAGGTGCATGATGAGTCCGAGCTTGCGCGCCTCGGTGGAGATCTTGATGATCTCGTCCTGCGGCAAGATGGTGCCGTTGAGCGTGTTTTCGAGCGAGATGATGCGGGTGGGCGAAAAGTGGATGTCGTCGCTGAGGTTGAGGTTGGGCTTGATGTCCTCGTCCCAGCGGAGATGGTGACCGTTGGAGGGAGCGACGATCTCGGTGGAGGCGCCGCAGTGGAAGGCGATACCGCCGGCCTCGTAGCGGTGGATGTGGGCGCGGGTGTCGCAGAGGATGGTGTGAGGCGGCTGGTGGAGGTGGGTGCGGAGTGCGAGCTGGTTGGAGAGCGTGCCCGAGGGGACAAAGATGGCGGACTCCTTGCCTGTGAGCGCGGCGATCTCGGCCTGGAACGAGTTGGTGGTCTCGTCTTCACCGTAGACGTCGTCGCCTCGCGAGGCCTCGGCCATGGCGCGGATCATGGACTCGGTCGGGGCGGTGATGGTGTCGGAGCGGAAGTCGCGCGCGAGCAGCCGCTGTTTCTTGGCATTGTCGATGCGGCCGGTGGGAGGCGAGGCGGGAAGCAGAGGTGCGGTCTTGGCGCTCTGGCGGGAGGAGGCCGATGGCAGGCTGGAGCCGCCGTTGAGTTGGACGTTGATGGGTTTCTGCGTCTTGGAAGGGCCGTGAAACGGATCAACCGGCTCGGATGGCTGAAGTGGGTACGAGTCGGTGGTCATCTTGACGTTGGAAGGAGCACCTGACGAAGATAGCGAGCGGCGGGACGATGGAAGGAGCAAGGCAGTCCGCGAGACTGGGAGCAAAAGCGCGAGGCGAGGGGCGATGATGTGTGCCGTTGCGACTGCGTTGGCGCGGAAGAGCATGTGGTGGGGAGCCAAGGTGCGCTCCGTGGGTAAGTTAGATGAGCAGAAGAGGCAGCAACAGCAGAGTGATGTTGACAAGGAGCGGAGCATCCGAAGCCGTATCTCTCAACCTTTCATTTCACGACTTCGGAAAGGCCGCCGCTGACTGGCAATTTTCCCACTCCACTCGCGAGCGGCGCGGAAGCATCCGACACCCGGACAAGCACGACGTGCATCGTCCTTGCGCTGTCTCTGGCTGCTGCTTTCGATGAGAGTACCGCCGCGACCGCCACTTTCTCCTGGTCTGCTGCCCACTGCTGAGCAGGCGGCTGCCCAGCATCGACCAAAGAAGATGGAGAGAAAAAATGCGGCGGTAGTCATGCGGTGTTTCGGCTCTGGTCAGGCTGCAATTTCGGCCATTGCGGCCGCGCAGCGGCTGTGCCGTGCCTTCCGAGCCTCGAGGCTCAGCCAAAATCATGGGAGCTCGGTCAATTTCTCGGACCCAAACTGCCCGATCGTGACCCTGCACCGACTCGCAGCACGCGCGGCTCAAAGGCGGCCGAAGCTGTTGCGAGCTGACTGGACTGACTCACAAGCTCCAAACGCTCTGTAGGGCCAGCTGACCTTTGCTTCCGGTTCAGCCCCTGCAGATCAGCCTCAGAAGCTTCGGCCACCACCGCCTTGTAGCTGCGTGGCGAGCTGTGGGTCTGGTGCTCTCGAAACGTGGCCTGGGTCGGCCCCACCTGGCCAGTCTAACACTTTCGGAACTCGGGCTTCGCACCACACAAAAATGTCACTCCTGCCCACCTCCTTCCGACAGGAAGCATTCCGGCTTCTTCGCCCTTGATCAAGCCCCTTCAGCACTCTCGTCCAGCAGACGCTTTCCGAGCTGTATCTGCGTGCAGACATGGCACCGAGATGCTATGCCCTCGTGTCGAGCTGCTCTCGATGCCGCCTGGCTGTCCCGGCGCACCGCCAGCTCTCCGCTGCCGTACCCGCAGCAATCGCACATGTGCTACCTCACGACGCCGGCGCAGCTCCGGGGCCATCATCACAACGCCGCCCTTACACTAGCAGCTCGAGCTTGCCGCTTTCTGCGTCTCAGCGACCAGCAAGTCCATTCCCTTTGATCGATGGGCAACAACGCCGACGCTTCAACGCCACAGCCCTGACTAGCGCAAAGAAGAAGGCCAAATCCAAGGCATCCTCATCCTCCGCAGCCGCTGACGACCAAGCGGCCGCGTCATCTCGATATCCTCCACTGCCACTGGGCTGGCAAGCCGTCATCGGCGTCGAATGCCACGTCCAGATCAAGGACAAACACAAGCTCTTCAGCTCCGCACCTCTCCCTACGCCCTCCTCCCCACTCAACTCTCTCGTCACCCCGTTCGATGCCGCGCACCCAGGCACTTTCCCTACGCTCAACCGGTCCGCCCTCAGGCTCGCTGCACGCACCGCTCTCGCCCTCAACTGCAAGGTGCACGGCGAAAGCCGCTTCGATCGCAAACACTACTTCTACTCGGACCTCCCCGCCGGCTACCAGATCACACAGAAGTACGCTCCACTCGCCAACAACGGTAGCGTCAAACTCAGCTTCCACGACGGCCATCTGCCTAGCCCGGAAGACGAAGTCACGGTCGAGATCGAGCAGCTCCAGCTCGAACAAGACACCGCCAAGTCGAGCTACTTTGACACCGGTACCACGTCACGCCTGGACGCCAGCAGACAATCGCCTGCCGATGCGGTGCCGGAAGCCACGCTGCACGAGGCGGACGATGAGCGCGTGCAGCGTAGCTTTGTCGACCTCAACCGGGCCGGTGCTGGGCTGATGGAGATCGTGAGTGGGCCGCAGATGCGCACGCCCGAGCAGGCCGGCGCGTATGTGCGCAAGCTCCAGGAACTCGTTCGCCGCGTTGGTGCTTCGGATGGAAACATGCAGGAAGGCTCGCTTCGCTGCGACGTCAACGTGTCTGTCAACCGCGTAGGCGAGCCGTTCGGCACGCGCTGCGAGGTCAAGAATCTTAACAGCGCGCGCTTCATGATGAACGCCATCTCCCACGAGGCACACCGTCAGGTGCAGCTGCTCGAGCAGCCGGGAGGTCGCATCGAACAGGAGACCAGGGGTTACAACGAGTCGAATGGTACAACCTTCCGGCTGCGTGGAAAGGAGGATGCGCCGGATTACAGGTACATGCCCGATCCGAACTTGCCGCCGGTGTTGCTGTCCGAGATGCAGATCCAGGAGCTTAGGAATGGGCTTCCCGAGCTGCCGGATGCCAAGCGCGCGAGGCTGAGCAAGCAGTACGGCCTGGCGAGCCGCGACATCAATGTGCTTATGCGCGTCGGATCCGAGGACGACAGGGATGGCCGCGTCGTCGCGTCCATTGGCGAGGATGGCCAGGCAAGCTCGGATGCGGTCGAGTACTTCGAAAGAGTGGCAGAAGGGAGGAACGCTCAGACCGCCCTCAACTGGATCATTCATGAGCTCATGAAGGGTCTCAACGCCAGGAATTTGCCGTTCAGACAGTGGTATCTGCCAGCCCACTACCTCGGCCAGCTCATCGACCTTGTAGAAGCCGGCCAGGTGACTGGTACTACGGCCAAGGCTGTCATTGCCGATGTGCTTTCGTCCGCCAGTGCCTCTTCGGCATCTGTCATCTCGCTGGCTGAGTTAGATCGTCTGGCGCAAACTTCTACGACGCCAGTATTCGATCTGCTGCAGAAGCAAGAGCTGCTTGCGCTCGCCACCACGCAGGACCTGCTTCCGCTCGTCGAGTCGGCATTCCGGCGCTTGCCAGACGAAGTCGCCCAGGTGCGCAAGGGCAATCTCAAGGTCGCCATGCGCATCGTAGGGCAGGTCATGAAAGACGCAAACGGTCGTGCAGATGCCAAGCTCGTCCACACGACCATTCTGCAGCAGCTCGCACAACCTCCGTCCTCATCATAGACACAGTCACCTCTAATTGCATGCAACGAACCGATGGCATTGTTCGGATTACGACGACAGTATGGGATGGACCTAGGCCTGAGCTTGATCGCGCACATCTTTGGTGACGGGCTTCCTCTGCTTGAACGTGCGTGCCTTTTCCATGCCGGATTCGGTATCGATGTCGGTGCCAAGTTTGTCGGCCTTGCGCTTGCGTTTTTCGAGCTTGTCCTTCTGCACGCGTGCACGCTCAACCTTCTTGAGGTAGTCCTTCTGCTCGTACGCCGACTGGCTCAGTTCGGTCCTGAGTCTTGCCGAGTGGCTGGCCCGTTCCTGTGCCATCTGCTCCGAAAGCATATGCCACTTGAAGCCCTTGAGATACTTCATAGTCCACACGTCGTCCTGGAACCGCTTGCTGCTCTTGCCCATCTTACTGCTGCCCCCACCCGTACCCGACTTCTTCGAGTTGCTCGCTGCAAGCCCCCCGATCGGCTGCGCGTTGAGCATCTCGGCTGCAGCTTTGGCTACCTTCTTTGAGGTGAACTCGACCCAGCCCTCGGTGTAGTGCGCCACGCCGCGCTTCTTCTTCGACTCGCCAGGCTTGGTGCCGTCTTGCAGATAGATGCGTCCCAGCTCGCCAAAGTTGGACAGGATGTGGCGCACTTTGGCCGGAGTCATGCCGGGTGGGATGCGCGAGATATATACGATACCCAGCTTGCGCTGCTTCTTCTTGAACGCCTCCAGCTCCGACGCCGAGAGCGGCTTGATGATCTTCTCCTCTTCCGCCTCCGCCTGCATTGGGTCGTCCTGAACGTGTTCCTCGGCGTCGTATTCCGACTCGCCAGCGTCACTCGCACTGCCCTCTGCCTCGTCCTTCTCCTTCTTCTCTTTCTTCTCCTTCTTCTCCTTCTTTTCCTTCTTCTCTTTCTTGTCCTTCTTCTCCTTCTTCTCCTTCTTGGAGTCCTTGGTCTCGGCAGGCGCCTTGTCTTCCTCGGCGTCTTCGTCTTCCCTCTTCCTCTTGCCGTTCACTGCGTTGGACGAGTCCCACTTGCTCGGTGTGGGTGCCTCGACAGCATCCTGGGCAGGCGACTCGGCCGCCTTGGCAGGTGTGTTTGCTTGCGAGCCCTTGGCCTGCTTGCTGGGCGTAGCGTTCTGGCCATTCTGACCATTCTGCTGGTGCTTTGGTCCGCGGTAAACGCTCCTCTCATACTTCTCCGCCTCGCTGACGCACGTGTTGTGGCTCTTGAACTCGTCCGGACTGTTGAACTGCTGCGAGCAGTCGAGGCAGGTCACGGGCGCCCAGCAGCGGTTGAAGTGTTGCAGCAGCTTGGGCTTCTTGACCACATCGCCGCAGCCGTCGCAGTTGAACGACACCATGATGAGCCTTGGGATGTGACGGTAGTGTCTAGGGTGATGGTGCTTCGTAGGAAGGTTGGGATGCGGCTCTTCCAGAATTTCTGCGCTCTGCAGTGCCAGCTCCACGGTTTGGACCCACCACGGGAAATTTGTGCGCAGCGGCTTGGAAAATTTGTGGTCGGAAGTCGGAACCCGGGTCGAGGACACACGACACACGCCCTGCACCCTCAGCGCACTTCTGCCGGCCGGGTGCCTTGGGCGGAGGCTCTTTTGTGCCCACCGTCCTCTGCTTTCGCACCCTGAGCTGTCGTTCCTTCAATCGATGACCGATGTGCTCTTGTTTGGTCTCGCAGCTAATCTGGTAGAGTCGTTCGGTTCAGCTCTTGAATTCGAGCAGCGGATAATTTTAGTTCGCAAAATGCGGCCAGAAATTGTGGTCGAAAAAGGCGTTGAGGCAACAAATTGCAGGGCACTCGGCCCTGCACTGTGCAGGCAGTTGCATCGAAGTAAATTTACACGATGTCTACGCTCAGCCATAACGAAGGTGCTCGGCATTCAGGCGAAAGTCACATACTGGCTCACTCAAGCAGCAGACGGAGAGCCGCCGGATCGGAAGATCGCCAATCGCGAGTGGTGCGTCGCAAGGATGCCCGATGTGACTTCTGGCTGTCAGGCGTGCTTTTAGCGAGGGATGTCTTTTCTACAGTCACATCGCGTCAAGTGTTGGTCTCAGAGCCGCTGCTGCGCCTCGGCAACGCGTCGGAAAGGGCAGACGAGCCGGTCCACACTGCTCGCTTCGGCGCTCCCGCAGCCAGAGCATGCTTTGCTGATCCTCATGTTCCAGCAGGCAAGGATCTGCGATGCAGCGAATGCAAGGCACAGGCGGTGTAAGCACGAAGAATGAAGGAGACAAGTTGGCTGGAGCACCCGGACGGATAACCCAGGGCGCCTGCAAGCCTGCTGCGCTTCGGCGAGCCGACTCGGGTCTCGACGTGTTCAGTGAGAACGATGCGCCAACATCACCGAGCAAGAATCCGCGCCCGGCAAAGGCACAGCAGGTGGATGTTAGAAGTCGCCGAGGCGGCGATGAACAGCGCGCGCACGACTCGGCGGCCTGAGACCCACGCACTCGACACATGCGCAGCAGACTGACAGCTGCGCGTGATACGGAATGCTGATCGTGGCATTGGCGTCAGGAAGCTTTACTCGATCCTGACCCCGCCCATTCCGAAGCGCCGCTCGATCCACCGTTCTCGGAACATTCGGCTGCGCGAATGCGAAACAAATGAACCATTTGACAAGGTGGTCATCGGTACTCGACCGCCGCCTGAAACTTATGGAGACGTCCAGACGAGGAGGTACAGACGCGTAAGGCGGAATTCGATGGCCAGGCACAGCTGTTCTAGTTCTCGTCAAGGGATCAGCGAGCCATCAAGCTCGCCAAGCTCGCCACGTCCATTGGTGCGGGCGGTGGGCGCGCAAGATGAAGACACAAACAAATCGCGAAGCGCACAAGCGAGGAGTACGCAGGCCTTCTCGTCGGAAAACGAAGCAGAGGGTAGGCAGTGACAACCCGGCGGCGGTGGATTTGTTTGCAGCGATCTCGAGCAGATGCACGCGAGGTTCGCGTTACCAGCCTCTGCATGCCCAACTGGCGACCGCTTCCCGTTTCTGATGCTCCATCGCTTCGCTTGGATAGCAGCTCGGATTTGCAGTTGGGCGGCCCCTCACAAAGTCACACTTGCCCAAAGTCAGCGCCTTTAGCGCCATCGGCTGCCTTGTGCAGATTACGTCGCAAGAAAGCAGGCGAACCAGGCATCGTGGTCTGCTGCATGATCGCGGAATAAGGTACAGTATCGCGCAGACGTTCCCCGTCAAGAAGCCTCGGCAAGCTGGGATCCTAAGCAGAGTGGGCGCAAATTTCCTAGCGACGGCCTGGACCCTTGGCCACGCCCGCTGCCAGGGGTCGAGCTGCCTCCAACGCACGAGCTCTCGGTCATTTCTCACCGTGAGGCTGTCTACTCGTCCGTCGGCTGCTTCCCGGTCTGACTTGTTGGCGGTGCAGACAAGAGGCAGCCAGATCGACGGGTGCTGGACAAAGTGCAAAGGTGCAGATCAAACCGAAAGGGTGCTAAGTACTCCAGCGCAGCAGAGAGCGCGTCGGTGGCAGCTGCTGGAGGTGCATCGAGGTGCATATTTTAGACCGAGTCGCATCAGCCCAGTGTGAGAATTGAGACCCATCGCCGAGCGGACCCTTGCGAGGGCGACTTTGCCGACCAGCGCGAAAGCAGATCAGGGTCGCGTCTCGGAAGAAGCTGCAGCAGGTGCAGCAGCTGTTTGCAGGATCGCTCGCCTCGGATGTCCCGAACCACGCTTCGCTCGACGCTCGCTACTGCGCACGACAAGCACAAATCCTTCCTTTGCAAAGCCGCACTGACGATGTATGCTTGCCTTTACAGTGCTGTAAGCTGCACTCGAGGCAAGTGTGCGGCTGCTCCTGAGGACGCGGCTGCATTGGCTGATGCGAACGGCCGTTCAGAGGAGCGCTTCTTCCACCTCGGCCGGACACACCCGCTTGGCCGAGGAAACCAGCAAGTCGGACTCCACGCCGCCGTCGTTTGCTGTTCCCCGACCGATCGCGTCGAGCTGCAGCCCATGTCCGAGGCTCCGTCTTCATGCCCTTCCGGCTACGAAACGCCCTGCCCATCCCAGCCATCGCCAGCCTCGAGGCCGACCCGCATACATGTCACCGAGCTCTTCCCCGCCATGGACGCATGCCACTACGCAGTCTCCGCTTGAGCTTGTCTTGCGACAGCGACCCCTCCACACTCAGCATTGCAACTGCTTTCTGCTTCGCTCTCGGTCTTCGTCTCTCCACAGCCGCACGCTGCCCGTCGGACCTGCATCATACTTTCGTAGGCCGCATTACTATGCTCCTTTCGAACGGTACACGGCCATCAGCATAAGCGCCAGCCCGCCTTCCAGGAACCGGCGTCATCTGCTCGGACTCACTGCCTCCTTGTCACTCGCTGCACATCACTTATGGCTGTACCTGCTGCACGTCAAGCTCTGCTGCCCGAGCCTTCAAACCTAGCCATCTTTCCGACATCATCGCCTCCCATCCTCGCTCTGCCTGCAAGCCACTGCCTCTCCAATCCCCGCAGCTCGATTCGCACAATCGTCGGAGCCTCACCGAACAAGCTTCGTCTGCCGCAGCTCTCATCCGACGCGATCATATGCATACCTGATCGACATTGCTTCCGAGCGGACCTCCGTCGTGCAGATCCACGCGGCCTGCACCGAAGTCGAGACGGCCAAGGCCATCCTGGACGTCCCTGAATCCTGCACATGGGCAGCTCATCACTTTATCTCTCCCTTCAAGTCATCGTCTTGCCCTCTCTTCAAGCCGCTCCTGTTGTATACCCCACTCTTGCCCTGGAATTGCCTCGCGGAGAGTCAATAGTCAAGACCATCATCGCGCCCGCCAAGACCTTACAAGGTATATACCCTTCTCCCTTCGCCATCATCAGCCTGCTTTCCCCCCTTTCTCCATCAGTACCACTCTCCTCCCTCCTCCTCGATCCCTCTCCCCTTGCAACTCCATACTCCCCACTGCTCCGGCTCCACCAGATCGACTCACGATCCACCACACTCTTTTCTCTCCCGGCTCTCGACCGTCTTCTCCAGCTCGACAGTCCAATCACGCTCATTTGCAAACCCACATTCATTTCGAATCGACAAAGATACTAGACCGATTGTCTGCTTCCTGTAAGTACAAACCATTCAGCATCAGGAAGGGCTAGGATCGGGGGACCATGCATCAGCAGAGCAATCGACCACACCGACAGTCTAGTTTTCGCAACGCACCTTGGCTTGCCACGACACGGAACTGCGAGGTGTATCTGCTGGACAGAAGGTGGCTACGTCAGGGGTGCAAAGCATCGAGTTCATCAGTAGTTCAGTGTGTATGATCGGAGGCAAAAGGGGTCAGCATGATCGCGCGGGCCATCACCTGGAGTTGGTATTCGAGCTGGCTCAGCAGCTTCGAATAGGGATGTGGTGGGCGACCGATTGAAGACACGGCGAAGGAGGCATGGATGCACTTATATCTGGCGTGGTCTGGAAGAGGCCTGGAGAGTTCGACACTTCGAAGCACTTCACTACGTTCGAAAGAGCCTACAGTACTGACTACCAACTCTCTGTCTCTCTTCCCTTCTCCTCCTCTGATCTCTTCGCTGCGTACTCGCTTCGCATACTCGCATGACCTCGCCATACCGAACGTCTCACCTCCATTGCCACCGTCTGCTGATCCATCGACTCAACGTGGTTCTTGCCCATTCCTCTCGGCATGTGCGGCGGCTTCCATCGCTTCGTTGGTGCTCCTTGCATCCGGCTCACACGCGACCCCTCGCTTGACACCTTGCGACTCGCGTTTGACATCGGGCCCGATCTTCATCCAATTTTACGCGTCTTCCGTATATCGATCGGCGATTTCCAATTTTCGACATTTTTCGACTCTGTCGCTGCGCCCGCTCCGCCTCGCCCCTTGCCTGGCATGTCGACCTGCACTCGCACCCCTTGCCGATCTTCGATTTGGACCCGACACCGCGGCGTAACTACTGCTCTGGCCGACATGCCACGACATGCCACACGCTTTGCTCATATCGCGCATTGCGTATGCAACCTCTGTGGCTCGTCCTCGCACCGTGCATGCCCATGATCCGATGCCCCTGCGCTCACTTGTCTCTCACTCCGCACTGATGCGCTGGGTTCTCGGTACATGTGATGCCGCTGCCTCTCACCAATGTGGCACTGTTGCTCCGCCTGTCAAACTGTGCGCTCGTCGCCATGCATGCCTTCGCTTACGCTCCACCGCCCGTACCTGGCAACCCCTGCGCCCGCCCGCCCGCACGACGTCGATCCCCTCTTGCTCTCATGCCATCCCTCGGCGGCCCCGCAGGCATCGAACCCAAGCCCCTCCATTCCGCACACACCTAGAGCACTCGTCGATCCACAGCCTCGCTTGCACACGTACGTACATTCACCTGCCCGTCTGACCTGCTCGCGCCAAGCACAGTTGTACCTGCGAAGCGGCGTACTGACGTTCCTTGCTTGCTTTTTCTGCCTCCTCTCACCCCTTTCCTCCTTCGACGACGCCGATCTGCCCTAACGATGCCTTTTCGATGCGATCGCTCGTCTCGCCAACTTTACCGTCTGCGCGGCGCATGACTGGTCTCTCCTGGCCGGCTGGCTTCTTCATCGTGTGCGGCTGACCATTCGCACTTCTGCGATTTTCTCGGTGGTACCCTGCCGATGCGTATCCGTTGGCTCGCGTCCCTGGCACGTCAACTGCTCGTCGCATGTCCGGCTCTCCTGGCGCGTCGTCGCTGTCTGATGTCAAAACTGATATCGCTCATCAATTGCTCCCCTTGCACGCGCTCCCGTGCCTCCCTGCCCTGACCCTGCACACCGCACGCATTCCCTCAACCCATCATTCGATCGGTTCTCGGTATGATCCTGTGCCGACAAACAACTTCATGCATGACCGCTGCATGAACTTTTGTGCGATCCATCACTTTTGCGATGCTGCATGCCACCGACGGCCCTGCGGCTGCTGGAACGCACCCCATCGATGCCTCTCGCTCGTCACTACCGCGGCTGCCTCCGCCTTGCATGCCCTTGCCCTGCTCATCATACTGTACGCGCCCGCAGCATCTTCAGAACCCCTGACAGCCCACCTGCTCCAGCATCCTCTCGCCTTTCGACCTCCGACATTTGTTTGTTACGCGGCGCGCTATTCCCGCACCACATCCCAACAAGCCTCGACGAGCTCTAAATCAACCGTGTGTCTGCACCTCGCCCAGCACGCATTCCGCACGCCGACGACAATCGCAAGTGCCTGCCTTCTGTCCGAGCCTGCGATCGATATTCCCTGGTCATTCCTGCCATCGCGCTCGTTACATTCCCTGCCAGACTCGCCCGCAGCATACCTCTTCCACCGAGGTAAGTGATACCCCTCCTCCCAGCCCCAATCCCGCCATGCGAACGGCAGAGCTCGTGCTGTTAGACGCCGCTCCTGCGTTTGGGCGGAGTCGGAGCTCACTCGGACTGGACGGCTGTTTCAGCAGTTCAGCCGACGGTCGAGCCTGGCCCGCCTTGCGTCTCCTTAAAAGACTTTGTATCATCGACATTGGCTTTCGGGTCCCCCTCATGATTCCAAGCCTCTCCACTCCAAATCCTTTCTTCCCCCTTCCCCCTCGTCATCGATACCGACGCTGACCCACCACTCTCCTTTCTCCTCCTCAAACAACGACCCTCCCTGCCCCGGCTGCGACTATCTATTCTCTTACACTCCTTTGCTCGTCTCGCCTCCGCTTTTGCCACGCCTTGCTCGCTTTCCAACCTGCTCCTTGCTCTTACTGCATTCACATCGACCTGTCTTCGCACCACTCGTCCATGACAACACGACAACGTCACGCCTGGCTCTAAAGAACACAGCACACAAACACATCATCCACAATGACGCCACCCGCCATCACCAGCAACACTTCCCTCTCGCGACGAGGCTCGGCCCTCAGCCGTCAACATCGCATGAGCTCCGCTTGCTCGAGCGCCACGTCTTCGGGCTCGCGCCCTCGCTCCTCGCGAGGAAGGAGCACGTCGCCCCTTGATCCCTCGAAACAGGACGCCGCGATCCAGATGGCTGCCAAGCGCGCCTCGACATCCAGCTATGCTTCGACCGCCTCGTCGTCCTACTCGACGTCGTCTAGCGAGTCCAAGGCTGCTGACACATCGGCTGCTACCTCGACACTTCCTTCGTCAGGATCCACCACCAAGATCTCGGCCAACCTCCGAGCACTGCTCTTCGAGGAGGAGTACCAAGACGAGGTGATCGAGCACATGCACCACATGGAGTCGCAAACGGTGGCCGCCGTCGAGCTCATGGACGTTCAGCCTGAGCTCAAGTGGTTCATGCGCCCCTACCTGGTCGACTTCCTCATCGAGATCCACCAGACGTTCAAGCTGCGACCGGAGACGCTCTTCCTCACCATGAACATTGTCGACCGCTACGTGTCGAAGCGCATTGTGTACAAGCGCCACTACCAGCTTGTTGGCTGCGCCGCGCTCCTGATCGCGGCCAAGTTCGAGGACGCCAAGGACCGCGTTCCCACGGTCAAGGAGCTCAGCCAGATGTGCTGCAACGCCTACGACGAGTCGGCATTCTCCCAAATGGAAGGCCACGTTCTCTCGACCATCGGCTGGACTCTTGGCCACCCCACTGCCGAGGCGTGGCTGCGCATCGAGAGCGTGCGCAACGGCGAGGACCTCAAGACGGTGAACCTGGCGCGCTTCTTCCTGGAAGTGAGCCTCTTCCACCGCGACTTTATCTCGCTCAAGTCGTCGGCGTTGACCAAGGGTGCGCTGATCCTCGCACGCTTCATCTGCGGTCTGCCGCAGTCGTGCAAGCTTCTGCCGACGGACGATGCTGCCAAGGCGGCTCACATGCTCGACGCGTACGTGTCCGAGAACATTCAGGACCTCTCGCTGATCCTGATCAAGAAGTACTCGTACGCCTACTTCTCCAACGCTTCCACCGTGGTCTGCGACTGGTACCGCGCGCGTGTCGCCGCAGCCAAGTCGGCACCTCCCTCTGGCCTGCTCCCCGCCCAGGCGGTCACGCGCAACGCCGAAGTCGGCAGCGCAGATGTGGACGATGACGAGTCCATGTGCTCGCAGCCCACCACGCCCGCATCGTCGGTGCAGTCGACACCATCTCGGTCCATGGACGAAGACGAGGACGAGGACGACGAGGACGACATGCCGGTGACGCCGCTGTCGTTGTACTCGCTCCACGACCCTCTTGTTGCCGCTGCTACTGCCGCCGGTCTCCCCGTCCCGATGCCTGCATCGCGCGCTTCGGTGCAGGACAAGGAGAACCGCTCGTCGGCTTCGAATGGCAGCATGCCATCGAGCAAGAGCTCCTCGACGCACTTGACAGTGCAGCAGCCTGTTCTCGGCGCAAGGAAGCCGCTCGGAAACGTGGTCTGGAACGTCAACGTTCAGCAGTTCTAGTCCCTCGCACGTCGCATCTCTACATCCCGCTTCTCTGCCCCCTCAAAAGTGTTCTAGCCCTCGGATCCTTCATACTGTGTTTTTAGTTTGCATCTCATTGGTCACGCTCAGCATCTGACCCTCTAGTCGTCTCCCTTCCCCATCAACATTCATGCGCTCCATCTGTCACCTTATCACCCCATCCCGCTTATTCTGCCTGGCCCGGCGAGCTTCACGAGGCGAGCTGCTGGCCGTGGCTCTAAGATCTATCTCCGCCACATCCACTCTTGGAAACATTGTTCCGAAGCAGCAATTCATCTTTGTCTTTTAGGATCTCAACGCTTTTGTCTGTGTGTTGCGAGTTGTCTGGATCAGGTATGCGGCCGACGGGGGGCAGAAAGCTGCGCTGCGTTCTTCGACAGGAGCTCAGGATGGCGAGGCAACAGGATCGCGCGAGCACAAATCCGAAACACCCGATTGGATGCGACGAGTCACAGGCGCGGACGACGCGGACTGCAGCTTCTCAACTAACATTTTCCCGGATTTTATTTTCGCGCATCAGAAGAAATGCGGCAGCAGCTGGCGGCTTCGGGGAAATGCCGAGATTGGGCTGCAGCCCACAACTCTCTTTTGAGCCACGTCCAAAGGCCCACTTTCAAATCGACACGAGAAGGCTTCTCCCTTCCTCCCATCCAAAGCACGACGCTTGCATTGCCGCTTCTCACCACTACCTCGCTCCGCATCGCCCAGCGTCGCATCATCATGAGGGCTGCAAACATGCTGCGCCTCGGCGCTTCCCGGCTCTCGACGCCGCTGCTTCGTCGCAGCCTCGCCACGCACGCTGCGGTCAACCCGGCTAGCGGCACGTACAACCTCGTCGAAAAGATCGTGCAGAAGTACGCCGTGGACCAAGCGCCAGGATCGCACGTCAAGTCGGGTGACTACGTCTCCATCCGCCCCGGCACCGTCATGACGCACGACAACACCGGGCCCGTCATCTCCAAGTTCGGCTCGATCGGCGCCACGTCGATCTACAACCCGGACCAGGTGGTGTTTGCGCTGGACCACGACGTGCAGAACAAGTCGGCCAAGAACCTGGAAAAGTACAGCAAGATCGAGAGCTTTGCGCGCAAGCATGGTATCGACTTTTACCCTGCCGGGCGCGGTATCGGCCACCAGGTGCTGGTCGAGGAGGGCTATGCTTTCCCGCAGACGCTGGCGGTGGCAAGTGACTCGCACTCCAACATGTACGGCGGTGTCGGCTGTCTCGGTACACCCATCGTGCGCACGGATGCGGCGGCGATCTGGGCGACCGGCCAGACATGGTGGCAGATCCCCGAGGTGGTCAAGGTCGAGCTCAAGGGTCAGCTGCCCAAGGGTGTCACTGGCAAGGATGTGATCGTGGCGCTCTGCGGCTACTTCAACCAAGACCAGGTGCTGAATGCTGCCATCGAGTTCCACGGCTCAGGTCTTTCTGCGCTCTCGATCGAGGAGAGGCTGGCGATTGCCAACATGACCACCGAATGGGGTGCGCTTGCTGGTCTCTTCCCCACGGACGACGTCACGCTCGGCTGGTACGAGAAGCAGATCCGCAAGCGCGACAAGCTCGAGTTCCAGATCGGCTCGTCGCCCTCGCCGTCCGGCTCACACCCGCGTCTGAACCTGCACCGACTCGACGAGCTCTCGCGCACGCTCCTCCGCCCGGATGCCGACGCGCTCTACTCGAAGCACCTCACGCTCGACCTCGCCACGCTCGTCCCGCACGTGAGCGGGCCGAACTCGGTCAAGGTGTCGACGCCGCTCGACGAGCTGGCGCACCAGAACATCGCCATCAACAAGGCGTATCTCGTGTCGTGCGTCAACTCGCGCGCGTCCGATCTCAAGGCGGCCGCCGACGTCATCCGCGGCAAGAAGGTCGCCAAGGGCGTCGAGTTCTACGTGGCAGCCGCGAGCAGTGTGGTACAGCGCGAGGCAGAGGAGGCAGGTGACTGGGGCGCCCTGATGGCCGCAGGCGCCAAGCCGTTGCCTGCGGGATGCGGACCTTGCATCGGCCTCGGCGTGGGTCTGCTCGAGGACGGCGAGGTGGGCATCTCGGCGACCAACAGGAACTACAAGGGCAGGATGGGCAGTCCCAACGCCCAGGCGTACCTCGCCTCGCCCGCAGTGGTGGCGGCGTCGGCGATTGAGGGCAAGATCTGCGGTCCTTCGGATCTGGACCCTTCGTTGCTGCCTCCCTCGCGTGGCCTCAAGTACTCGATCTCGACCAGTGCTGATGCAGCCTCTGCGGCGTCATCCTCGGCCTCGACCGACGCAGCTGGTGTCGAAGTGCTTCCTTCGTTCCCCAAGTCTTTCTCGGGCCCCTTGATCTTTGCGCCGCAGGACAACCTCAACACCGACGGCATCTACCCGGGCAAGTACACGTACCAAGACGACATTACGCCCGACAAACAAGCCGAAGTGGTCATGGAGAACTACGACGCCACATTTGCCTCGACTGTTGCCTCGCTCCGCACCAGCAGCAGTGCAGGGGGTTCGGACGGCGTCAAGCTCGGACCTGTTTTGCTGGGTGGGTACAACTTTGGCACGGGCAGTTCGCGAGAGCAGGCAGCTACGGCTCTCAAGTACGCCGGTGTTCCACTCGTGCTCGCCGGTAGCTTCGGCGACATCTTCAAGCGCAACGCGATCAACAACGGTCTCATCTGCCTCGAGTCGCACGAGCTCGTCCAGGACCTCACCGCGCTCTACCTCGGATCCAGGGACGCCGTTCGAAACCAAAAGGCCATTCTGCTCGACCAGTCCAACGTGCAAATCAACTCGGCCACGGGCGAGATCAACCTCTCCTACACCGCTCCTGACGGATCCAAGGTCAACAAGAAGTACACCGCCAAGCCTGCAGGCATCGGCAAGAGCGTCCAGGAGATCTACACCGCTGGCGGCCTCGAAAAGTGGGTCAAGGAGCGCATCTGATCTTTGCCTTGTAGAATCCCTTCCCGTACAATTTCAATGCAATGCATCCGCAGTCCACTGAGTTCCGCGCGTATGAAGTGGTGTTGAATAGCATTCCTCGTGCCCACAGCAGAACCGGACGGATGGAAAGGAGCGAAAGTCGTGTCTACTGTGTATGGAGACGTGTCTAGCCGCTGATGAAGGTGTGCTCCTCGAAGAGGGTGCCCTTGATCGAGGTGGACTCGCCCTTGCCGCTGCCGGCGTACTGCCCGGGGAGGGTGAGCGTGAGCGTGGCTGGGTTGAGCGTCTGGTAGATGTAAGGCTTGGTGCCTGCGACGTAGTTGACGAGCTTGCGCACCATGTAGGGAATCTCTGCGAGCACGTCCACCTTGTCGACCAGACCGTGCGTCTCGCTGGACGGGTAGGGCTTGCCGAGGTCGACCTTGAGCTGCGCCTCGACCTTGTGGTCGACGTCGCCCTTGCCCGAGGCCGAGTCGAGCAGCGGTGCCTGCCAGTGGAACTCGATGGCCTGGGGCGCTTGGTAGCCGGTGTCCTGGTCGAGCATGGGGTCGAGGTGCCTGGCGAACGAGTTGCTCTTGCGGCTCGCTTCGGAAGCGGGCGAGCCAGCGCTGCGCGTCGCCGCACTGACCGCGACGAGCTTGCCATCGGCCACGATGGAACCAATGTTGACCGTGAGCGACTCGCGTGCGTTTGCGCCCTCGGCCACGCTGCCGTAGTCGGGCGTGGTGGTGAACTCCATCATGATGCCGCTGACCCTGCCGAGCTTTTCGTCCTGAGCCTGGAAGTTGGCAAAGTTCCACTTGGCGGCGACGAGGTTGGGACGCATGCCCTGGATGGCGTGGACAAACATGCCCTTGCCCTTGGCGTCGATGGCGGTGCCCTGCGAGATGATGTGACCCTCGCTCTCGGCGACGGGCCAGAAGCGGTGGATGACGTAGCCCTCTGGGCTACCGAGGTTGGAACCAAAGTAGCTGAAGCCTCCCTTGGGGCCCGCACCGAGCTTCCAGCCCTGGGTAGCAGCAGGACGAACAAAGGACCACGAGAGCTGCAGGTCGGCGTCGAGGTTGGCGGTGATGGTGTACTTGTCCTCGCCGGCGTCGGTGGTGGTGAAGAGGACGGTGAACTCGGCGGCCTTGCTGGAACGCTTGTCGCCCTGCGGGCCGGCAGCACCGGCCGAGGGGGGTGCGGCAAACTTGGTGACGTTGACCGACTTCCAGATTTTCTTGCCCGTCTTAGGGTTGAAGTACTTGAAGGTCATCTGAACCTGCGGATACCACAGGCCGACGGCCGAGTGGATGATCTGGGAGGTGGCGAAGGAGCCATCTTCGAGGAATGAGTACCAGGTCTGAGTCTCGGTGGTGAATCCACCGGCACAGGTCCATTCGAGGTCGGAGGCCTGGAGAGGGCCGAAGAGGGCGTCCTGGGAGACGGTGTCGGTGATGGCGTGGAAGTTGCTTCCAGATGCAGCGGGGGCGCCGGAGCCTGCAGCAGCGGCCGAGTCGCCCTTGCTGTGAAGTCGAAAGTAAAGGCGACAGGAAGGGGTTAGCGATGAGCAAGACGTGGACACAGGAGGTATTGCTGATTACTTACAGCCAAGAACCCCAACCGGACATATTGTGGATTGAGCCGATGCGACGGAGCGAGTCAAGTGGAGGAGATGAGGTGAAGGGAGACGGCAGACGAAACTCGAACGGCTCGATAGCAAGCTGGACGAGGGGGAAGATGGTGGAGGGAGCGCAACACTGCGTCCAGAGGAACAGCCAGCCCTGTTAGCAGTTGTAGCAGCCGGCGCGTCGAAGCTGTGCTGGGGTGCAAGTGTTGCGATTCGAGCTTCGCTTCACCAAGCTGCGGACATGCGCGAGAGAGGGAGAAGCTCGCGAGCTCAGTCTCAGGGTCGCCGACTTTGCGAGCAGAGCAGCCCAGCGCACAGGCACGGATCGGCGCTCTGCACAGAGCGACACTCGCACCCTGGACTTGAGTGCGCGTTCGGCCGTCAAAAAAAGTCGCTTCGCATACACGCAGGACGCCATCTCTCGCCTTGGCCAACTGGCGTCCGTGCTAGCCAGACTCCGCTCGCTCGCTCCCTTGCCTTGCCTTGCCTTGCCTTGCCTCCTCGCCGCTGCTCAGTGGAAGGAGAAAAAAAGGAGGCAGACAGTCGCGATGACGCGTCGGAGGGCCAATTTTTCA
Source organism: Moesziomyces antarcticus (assembly GCF_000747765.1). Lineage (NCBI taxonomy): Eukaryota > Fungi > Basidiomycota > Ustilaginomycetes > Ustilaginales > Ustilaginaceae > Moesziomyces > Moesziomyces antarcticus. The sequence goes on from NW_014638996.1 coordinate 247,871, forward strand.
GTGTGTGCTGCGCTGCCTCGATCCGCAACGCGCATGCCGCACTTGGCTCCATGCGGCCTTCAGCCAGATGGTCTGTGTGCTGCTTGCCGCCAACGAGCCAACGCGCACTGCAGGCTGCAACGCGTGCAGTAGCCTTGCTGCGGATCCAACTTCCGGAGCCCGCGGCAATTCCACCCAAAATTGATGCGGGACTTTTATTGCTCGACTCTTACAGGGTCTAACATTCATCTAAATTTTCGGAAGTCGGAGCGGTGGGCGCGCCTCTGCTGCAGGGTCGCGGCTTTGAGGGACCAACACCATCCCGCCTCAGAAGTATGGGCCTCAAACATCTTGTGGAGCAAAAAGGATGCTCATATAGACATCTTCAGGGAACCAAATGGCCAAAAAGAAGCGACCCCAGGCGGGCTCGAACCGCCGACCTCAGCATCTCTCGAGTAGCTCGCCTGCGCCAGCTGCTGACCCGAGCGGGGAGTCGCAGCCAGCCTGAGGCGGATGAGTGCTACTGTCTGGTAGGGGAGATAACAGTGCTACGCTCTAACCAACTGAGCTATGGAGCCTTTTTTGCTTGTTGCAAGTGTCCCTGTGTCCGCGGGGTATAAACAGAAGGCGGAGCGGGATCCATGCCTTCCCCGGTGGCGGCAGACGTGCGGGGAGACGCTCGTTGAGTTGCGGGGAGGGAGGCTGCAGATCCATAAGGCGGCACGAGGTGAAGCGAAGCGGAAACGTCGACGCGCCGCGGGACGCTGCGAATTTCACCGAGTCCAGCTGGGCGCTCCATCTGAGACGCGGGCATTTCGCGATTTACACCATTTCAGACGGCCGCCTGACTGTCACTTCCCCCGGCGTCACGCTACACAGTTCCTGCCACTGGGAGCACGAGAGCAACAGTTTTGATTGGCACTGCCCACTCTCATACAAATGTCCATCATGCTAAGCGCTACGACGGCGAGCCCATCAATTGATGCGAAGCGAGCCGTGTTGTCGACTGCAAAGTTTCAACCGCGCCTACCGAAGCTCTACACGTCGAGGCGCGAGATGTCCATCTGAGGGTGCTTGGCGAGCAGTTCGGGCGTGGCGATCGTGTCCTTGTGCTTGAGCAGCTCCTTGAACGAGTTTTTGATCGTCACGTCGCTCACACCCGCAGCCTGGCTGATCCGCTTGGCTCCCTTGTCCACGCCCCAAAGCAGCGTCGAAAAGTAGATGCACGCAGCAGCAATCGTGATCGGGCTTCGTCCCGCCAGCACGCCCAACTCGCGCACCCGCGCCGTAATGTCCTCGGTCGAGCGTGTAACGCGCATCTCCAGGCCGAGGTGGTTGCAGTATCGTCCAACCAGATCCGCGGCGCCCGTCGGACCAATGCCAATCGGCGTCGACGTGCCACTGTTGTTTGCACTCGCTCGCGAGCCATCGACAGAGCCCGTGCCGGTCGCATTCAGTCCGAACGCCTGCTGCATCTCCTTGAAACACTGGCCAATGTGCTTCTTGGACACGCTCGTGAGCGAACAGATCTCTGGGAACGTTCTCGGCACGTGGTTCATCTTGCATGCCACGTAGATCGCAGCGGCAATGATGGCATCCGGCTTCTTGCCACGCAGGATCTTCTCCTCCTCGACTCGTCGGTACGCCTGCTTGGCCACATCCGACACTGTGCGCGGCAAGTGGATCGAGTCGCATTTGCGCTGGATGTCTTCAAATGCGTCCAACATGTTCCGGTCCCGCGTGCCGGTCGCACGGTTCATCGTCCTCTGCAGGTCGCGCGAGGCTCCCGAGCCACCATCGCGGTAGCCGATGCGCGACTCGAGTTGCTCATTAATACCATCCAGCAGCGGATTGCTGGCCGCTCCCACACGCGACGGGTCATCGCCGTCCTCGTTGGCAAACGTACGCCATTCCGATCGCGTGTCGATGATGTTCTCGCCCACCACAAGTCCGCAGTCAGCGCAAACCAGGTCGCCCGAGTCAAACTCTTCGGCCAGGTTCGGCGGATCCGTCTTGCAGTCGCGGCAGATCAGTCGCACATTGAGATCGGGAACGAAGTCGTCCTCGCCCTTGGGAGCATCGCCGCGGTCGGCAGCATAACGAGCGCTGAGCGCGAAGGGCTGCGCGAACGCATTCTGTTGCGACCTCGCAATGTCGGCCGTCATAGCTGCAATGCTTTGGCAAGCCTGCAACGACCAGCTGTGATTTTCTCAACTGTCGCTTCTCGAACGACACACTGTTACGACGGCAAATCTTCTCGTGAGAGAGATGCGTGTACTTGGGCTCGTGCAACCTATTGGCTGTCCTCTCACACGTCTGCTGCAAATCGTTTGCAAGACGACGCAAACAGAGGATGGCGATGTTCCTGTCTCGAGTCGACGAGATCGGCGAAACCTTCCAGAACGTGGACTGAGTAGATGCGAAAAAGCCGAAGTAGCCGTAGAAGCAGCGGGTGTCGTCTGCAAAAGCGAGGCAGATGATGGTGGCGAAAGGCGAAGAGGCAGCCTCCCGGCGATGTGCGCCGAGGGTCATTAAGGCCAATTTCGCGGCTGAGCCTTCTCCACCTGCCTGCAGGCTGACCGGATTTTAGAGACTTGATGGACTGGGGCGCGACTTTTCCGTGCGAGAGGCGCGTCGAGCTCGGATTGCGGAAGCTCAGAGCGCAGGAAGCGTGGGTGCACGCGAGCCAACCTTCAACTTTTCCATCAATCAACACTTCGTCTTGCATCGTGAGCATGGCCTGATCATCGACCGCAACATCCGAAACCAGCAGCAAAGATGGCAGTCGCAGCACCAAAGTATCGTAAGGACGATGTCCAAGCGAACGCCTCGGCCTCGGCGTCAGGACGAGCCGCCGCTAGCCGCAGCAACGAGTCGAGCTTCACAGCATTCGCCCGAGTCTTGCAGGCATGCAAGGACCTCGAGCCTGCCGCAAGGATAGACCACGATGACGGCACGGCTCTCCTCTTTGCAGAAGTATGCTCTGCCCTCGGAGAAGAAGCTCTCGACGATGCTGGCTACGTCGACCGCCGCCAAGATCTGAACCTTGAAGATGACGACCGAGCGGCATGGATCCTGGAGCAGAACACCTGGAAACTGGTGCACGCACTCACATCCGAGAGGCTGCACAGAGCCGAAAGAGAATCGCGAGATGGAGCAGAGGAAACGGATACGACTTCCATTCAGCCATACGAGACACCACTCGCAGCGATCCAATCCATCTTCGAGGCAAACGAACAGCTCAACGAGCTTCGCATTATCCGCGAATGGCTGCAGGATGCGCTCGAGCCAAGACATGTTGTCGAGGTGCGCAAGGGCTACCTATCCTTCACCAAGAATCGCGTTCGCGCAGAGAAGCGCTCGTCCGTCGGTTCTGGGCCCAGCTCGAGCGACGGACGCAAACCCACTTTTGGCTCGGCGGCCAGCTCGAGCTTCGCACCCAAGAACCGCGGCAAGGCTGTCAAGAATCTCGACCCCGATGCAGTCTCGCGAGGCGAAGGCGGCCTTGAGCTCGAAGACGCCACGTACGAGAAAGCGCTGCTAAGGACGCTCTTCGAATACGCGCGTGCCGGACGACTGGACGCCGCCTTCGACCTTTGCCATCAGACCGACCAAAGCTGGAGGGCTGCTACTCTTCGCGGTGCCATGCTCTACCACGATCCTGCCCTGAGCCCCGATCTTCCGGACGTCGACCGCGTTGTGGGAAACCGCAATCGCGCTCTCTGGAAGTCGACGTGCCGCAAGCTGGCGTCCAATCCCAACCTGGACGAATTCGAGCGCGCCCTGTACGGCTCGTTGGCCGGCGAGCTCCAGCCGGTGGCCAACGTCAGTCAGAGCTGGGAGGAGTACCTGTGGGCCTACGTCAACGCAAAGCTCGAGGCTGCCGTCGATGTCAAGCTCGACGACAGGCACGGATGGTGGAGCCAGGAGGCAGACGTGGAGCTGTTCGGAGACGGAGAGCACGGTGCTGTCAAGCTCGCGCAAGGTGCTTCGTCCTCGTCCTCGGCTGCTGCCACTCATGCCGGATCCGGAGCAGAAGGAGCTCCGAAAGCTGAGGTGGAGCTTGGCTCTCTGTCCGGCGTCTTTGACAAACTCAGCCAACTGCAGTCGCACAGCATCCATCTGCAGGCCAACGACCCGTACCGACTGGTGCAACGAAGCATCATCTCCAACAACCTCCCAGAGCTGTTCAACCGCTTTGCGGACAACCTCGGCGACATGCAGACTGCATTGGAGCCAGCGACGTTTGCGCGTCTGCTGCGCTTCTTTGCGCACCTGATTCTCTACCTCCGCCTGCTTTCCATCTCGTTGCCCGACTTTGCATGCAACGCGATCCTCAGCTGCTACGTGCAGGTCCTCGAGGTAGCAGGCGAGACCGACCTCGTTGCCATGTACGCCAGCTCGCTCGAGCCACAATCAGCGACGAGGAGCTACGCCAACTTCCTGCGCTCCATGGATGTCAATGCCAGCCGCGAGGCCAAAGCACTCGCTCTGCGGCGAGCCGAGGAGCACAGCCTCGATCTGGCGGCTGTTGCGAGGTGTACGGTGGACATCGTATTCGACGAGCTCTTCCCCAGCATCACATCCGACTTTGATGAGCCGCTCAGCTTTGCGGCAGGTGGTCCGAAAGGGAAGGCGGGAGCGGCAAGGTTGGATGCGACCAAGTTCGATGTGCATCTGGATGCGAATGAAGAGGCGCTCGTCAGGGCGATCGACTGGCTCACGTTCGACCCGGCGACGTTCGCCGATGCCATCACCCAATCCAACGCGCTCACGCGGCTCTTCTTGTCAACGGGACGACTGCACGCTGCCAAGGTGCTGCGAGACCGCATGCCGAGCGAGGTTGTATCGAGCGTCGACAGTCTAGACATCCCGATGGATCAAAGCATCGAGCGTTCCGGATGGGACACGTTTTTCACCGCACTCGAAGCGCACGTGGCTTACAAGCACTTTTGGACCACTCGACCTGCCGACGCGGCTGCATTCAACGCCAGCCAAAGCGAGACGGCGCAAGTGCCGCGCACGGGCGGTCTGTCGAGGCTGGAGAGGATGAATTGGGCCAAGGCGCTCAGTCAGGTGGTCGAGCAGGCGCGCGATTTGGACCTCGTCCTGCTGCAGCGCGACTGGCTCAAGATGCCGCTGAGCGACGCCGAGGGCGGCCTGGAGGTGGAACGCCGGGCGCGCGAGCTGTTCGACATCCGCCAGACCTACATTCCCGAGATTGTTTTCCGGCTGCACGACATGCTGGCCGAGTCGTCGAGCGTGCTGCCGGAGAATCTGGGCATGGCGATGCGACTCTCGGAAATCGTCGCCGACGAGCGCCACAAGATCTACCTCGAATTCATCCAGAACGGGCGCAACCTGCTGCAAGACTACCTGCTGCGCGTACGCGAGGCTTCGCTGCTCCTGCTCAACAACGGCGGCGACGTCTTTGAAAAGGCCGCCGAATCGTGAGCAATGTCGGGGCGCTTCCTCTTACCCCACACCCACCTCACATGTGGCTCAATCTAATACATTCATGCATGAAACAGTCAAGTCTTCAGAGCAGCAGAGAATGCGCTCGTGCAGCATGAGAGCGTTTGAGCGAGTCATAGGAAGATGAGTAACAGCACATCGAGCCAGCTCCCTTTGGATTGAATTGTCAAGCCAAGCTGCCAAGAAGATTTGAGGATACGGTTGAGCCGAGGATTGGTTCTTGGCCGCTGGCCTGTGCACGCGAGGGTCGTTGGCGGGGTGACAGGGCTGTGTGAAGCGTTGCTGTGCGCTGTGGGAAAATTGACGTAATTCTGCGGCGTGGTGGAAAAAAAGCTTCGGCCTCCCCGGTTAGGTTGAGGTCGAGGTGCAGAAGCCTCGCTTCACGATGTCTCTACTAAGCGGCAGCCGAGCAGGATTCTTGGACGCGCTTCGGCATGTTGGCATGTCCCCCGCCAACGATTCCGACTGCCTCTTCCCGAAAGCGCTGCACGGCAGCTGCACTGCAAAGCACTGCAGACGGAAGCATGCATAGTCAGAGGCAGTGCCTTGTTCGCACTGCCCTTTGCTACAGCCATTCCTTCTAATCATCATCGCGAGTGACTTGCGTTGGCAACCGCTCACCAGTCCACCTCCTCCCTACCAGTCTCGGCGCAGGCGTCCTTACCTACAACCACCATCCCGGTCCAGCTCACAGGTGCACGACCTCGCGACCTCCTCTCATACCCAGATATCAGCATGTCTGATGTAGAGACATCGTCCCGCAAGAGCCTGTCGGGCCGCCGACCGAGCTTTTCTTCGATCCGATCGCGCCTGCGCAAGCCCAGTCTCAAGACGAAGAAGAACAAGTCTCGCGCCGACGACGACTCTGCACTCGACTCTGACGGAGAAGACACATCAGCAGACCGCAGCAAACGCTTCTCGATGGCTTCCGACAAATCCGTCCCGCCGCTCCCACCACTGCCACCACAAGTGACACAGCAGAGCCCCAGCCGTCCGAGCTTCAATGAGCAGTCGCGGTCTGCTCTGGACCCTTCAGCTTCCGACCATCACCTCGCCGACAAGAGAAGATCCGTACTGAGCACATCCAGCGCCGGTCAATCGGCTGGCGCACCTGAAGGCGATGTGTCTGCACTGGCACGCTCCGCACTCGGCATGACCCTTGGCGCACATACATCCGAGGCGTCGCGACCCGCCAGTGCCAACACGCCCGTCGCACAAGACGCATTCAAGGAGACCATCAACATGACCATGCTCTTCTTTGGCGGTACCGTGCTAGCCGCGCTGTTCGTCGCCAAGTATAGCATTATAGCGGCAGCGATCATCTCGATATGCAGCGGTCACATCCTCTACAAAAACTTGACACAGCGGGCAGACGACGCCAAATGGGCGCTCGAGATGCAAGCCGCAACCCAGCGTGCAGCCGGTTTGAACGAGGGCGAGGAGTCGGTCGAATGGCTCAACAAGGCGCTCGCAACCGCGTGGCCGCTGATCAACGCCGACTACTTTGCTCCGCTCGTGGATCTGCTCGAGGACAGCCTGATGACTCAGGTGCCCGGCGTCGTCCACAACGTCCGCGTCGAAGACATGGACCAGGGCTCCATCCCGCTTCGAGTCAAGAGCTTCCGCGTCCTACCCTCCGACGAGTCGGCCTTCTTGCAAGGCGCCGTGGCGCAGGCGCGCAAGGATGCCGGTCAATCTGGCACGGACGTGCCTTCGGGCTCGAACGATGGCGACGCTGATGACCCAGACACGGGCGTAGATGTAGGCGACCACGTCAATCTCGAAGTCACCTTCACCTATCGAGGCGCCACCACCAAGAAAGGTCTCTTCCGCACTGCCACAAACAATGCCTCGAGCCAGTCCAAGGCATCCGGAAACGTCGCAGCTGGTCACGAGACCGAGTCCGACGACGAGTTCGATCAGCTCAAGGACGTTCCGACCGAGCGTATTCACATGTTACTATACCTCAGCGTAGGATTGCAGAAGATCGCCGCAGTCGACATCCCCGTGTGGATCGAGATGGTCGGCATCGAGGGCAAGGCCCGCGTACGCCTCCAAATGACACCCGTCGCTCCCTTTGTCAAGCATGCAGCCGTCACCTTTGTGGGAGCACCCAAGCTGGAGATTTCGGCGAAGCCATTGGGCAAGAAGATGGTGATCGATGCCATGAACCTGCCGCTAATGTCCTCCTACGTTCTTCACGCAGTCGAGGATGTCATCAAGGGCTTCATCGCGCCTCTCTCCTACACAGTCGACGTTGCCGGTCTGCTTGGTGCTGGCGACGGCCCGCAAGACGTTTATTTCGTTGGCGTCATCTGCTTCGTCCTTCACCAGGCCGATGATTTGCCCGCGGCCGACTCCAACGGCCAGAGCGATCCCTTCGTCCAGGCCTCGTTTGCGCGAGCCGGCAAGCCGCTCTTCACGTCGCGCATCATCCGCAAGCGTCGCGACGCTGTGTGGCAAGAGACGGGCTTCCTGCTCGTATCACCCGACGAGGTGCGCGACCACGACCGCTTGCGCTTCACCGTCTTCGACGCCGATCGTTTCTCCTCGGACGACCCGCTCGGCAAGATCGAGATTTCGCTGCACCGGCTCATCTGCAAGTTCCGCCCAGACGGTGTCGGCCGCAGCACCAATCTGCTCGAGACGCGCACCGACCAGCTGCTGCCGATGAGAAAAGGCGCTTCCGTCCAAGGTACCCTCAAATACAGCGTGGGCTTCTTTGGGCTCGCGCATGCTCCCGGTACCGGCTTTGCCCCTTCGCGACGAAAGCTGCTTCGTGGCATCACCACGACCGCTGCCGATGATGCTGGCTCCATCGATCTCGTGTCTCCGGCTCACGGCAAGAGCCAGGCCGCCGACGACAAGATCTTGCCTCCCATCCCGGGGCAGGCAGCGTCGGCGCCCGAATCAGGAGCAGACGATCTGTGCGCTTACATGACTGGCTTCGATCGCTTTGTCCAAGGGCTCGGCTTGCCCATGGACAACGAAACGCTACGCAAGAGGAAGTTGCGCAAAGAGCGTGTCCGAAACTTGGCGAGTATGATCGAAGGTGCAAAGCTAGCCACCGTCGACCCTCCTACCGTCGAACTGCCGTCCGGAATTCTGGCGTTCCACATCCACTCGATCACGGGGCTCGAAGTGCCTGGGACGCAAAAGTCGCTGGGCGGCTCGTCGAAGCGACTCTCGCAGAAGTCGAGGAACGGCCCGGCGCCGACCGACGAGAGCCAAGCCGAGGGCGGATCGGCAGGCAAGCTTCCGTCGTCCTACGTGCAGGTTTTCCTCAACGACGAGGCCATCTTCCGCACCAGGACCAAATCGCTCAACCCAAGGCCATACATCAATGCAGGCAGCGAGCGCTTCGTCGGTGACTGGACGACGGCACGGATCGACTTTACAGTGCGCGACGCCCGCATGCGTGAGAGCGACCCAATCCTTGGCTGTGTCGGGCTGCGTCTCGCCGACGTTCTCACCGAAAGCAGTCGCACCACCGGCTGGTACACGCTCACTGGCGGACTCGGCTACGGCAAGATCCGGATCACGCTTCTCTTCCGCAGTGTCGAGCTGTCGGTGCCGCGACCGCTGCGCGGATGGAATGTGGGCATCGTGGAGGTGGCGAGCATCAAAGCGACGGGCGTGCCTCAATCCCTGCTCGACAAGAAGCCTGTTCACATCTCGCTCGAGACGGTCGGCGGCAAAGTGAGCACCGACGATGTTGATGCGGCCGACGACTACGAGTCAGGCATGGGCGAAGACGCTACAGTCAGCTACGCGTTCCCGCTCAAGGAGCCTATCCGGCTGCCCGTGCGCCAGAGGTATCCGAACTCGCTCTACATCAGCCTACGAACCGACTCACGCATGCCTGGACGCACGCATCACCATGCGTGGGCGTTTGTGCCGCTGAACCGCATCTCGGACGAGACGCGCATCCAGCGTCGTCTGCGGCTCTTCGAGACGTCAGACTGGGACCGCGTGGAGCAAGACGTGCTGCGCGCCACGAGCGATCCTGAGCTGCTGCAGACAGAGAAGGAGACGCCGAAAGCCAAGCTGCTGCCGGTGCTGGAAGAGATCTGCCGTACAGGCTCGGCAGTGATCTCGGACGAAGCGCTCCGGGCTGCGCAACTGCGAGCGGTGGGCTGGATCGAGATTGATATGATCTTCCACCGTGGTATCGCGCCGGAGCATCGCTCGTGCACCGCGGGCGATACCGAGATGCGATTCGCATACGATACGTACATGACGCTTCAAGATGCAGGTGAGCGCGCCCGCCCGCGCACGCTCGCCAATGAGCGACTGCGCCAGTCGAGCAAAGCTTCCAAGCTTACAGTCAACACGGCGGGATCCGTCGCGCCTGGCGCCGAGGGAGGAGAGCCCGTGCGACCTCAGACGCATCGAAGGATTCTGTCCAACGCATCTGCTCGCGGGCTTGTGACCGAGGAGCCCGGAACGTTAGGAGAGGACGGCGACGGCGACGGCGACGACGGGGACGAAGACTCGCTGTACGCTCTGTCTCTGACCGAAACCGAGCTAGATCAACTGGCTGACGAGGACGCGGATTCGGACAGTCCCGAAGGACGCCGTGCCAGGGCAAGGGCTCTGCATCGACACGAACGAGGCGCGGCGCAAGTCAAGGGCTTCCGAACGCTCACGTGGATGAAGACCAACGCCGAGGACGGCGTGGCCAAGATGAAGCGTCAGTTTGGCAAGCAGTCGAAACGCATGGGCAAGATGGAGGCCGAAGGCATCTCGCACTTTTAGATCAATGGATCCGAAGCAATCATGTTCACGAGCAGCGGTGATGTTGTCTGCCCGTCCTTCCACAGAGAAGAAGAGAGCGCGGACCGATGGTGGGTTGTAAGATCTGAGAAGATTCTGGAGCGTAGCGAGTGGAGGATGGAGTTGGAGGCCGGAAGAGCGGTCCGGCGTCTTGCCGATCGGTGATTCAGAGTGCAGAGAGTGAGTTTTTGGGTTGGGCGGTAGAAAGCCGAGCTTAGGCACGCGAATGAAAATGCAGAGCGCGGCCTCCTCTTTACCCCAACACGCGCCAGCCAAGAGAAAGGTGGCGATGACATCGGTGCGCCTGCCAGGCCTGGCTATTTTGGATCGATTACTCTGCAGGGAAGCTGCTGCTGTGTGTGTGGGGGCTGCTGGGAATTTTTCGAATTCCCTCTCTTTGATTGCCCGTACTCGAGAGGCCGGAGATACTGCACCGCAGCGGTGGAGACGCGCTACAGGAGACAGCAGCGCTACGCTCTGACCACTCCTTTTTTGGCGCAGAAGGTCCGGCTCGGGTGCCCACCCAAAAGAGTCTCTCTTCGCGGAGAGGAAGCGCGGCAATGTGACTGATGCCGTGACTGCCAACTGCAGCTCTATCTCGTTGCCACGCCTCGCCTACACGCACTCGTCCGTCATCGGCACTGCAATCCTTCCAACCCGCTTGCAACTCGCAACCCGCAACCACCACGACCAGCTCCGCTACACCTCTTACCTCGCACCTTCACCCTCCAGGTCGTCGCTGGACAGTTGCAGCATCCGAGACCGGCCTCTTGCCACACGACCTACCCTCTCATCGCCCTGCAACATACTACCCGACGAGTCTTCTCTTCGCAAGCTCGGTCGACTGCTGCAACGCACATCTCGTCGCATCGTTGCCTCGATACCCACCTCAGGCGTCCGCTAGTTCTACCTGGTGCTTCTGCGAGCCATCAACGGCCAATCCGCTGCGGCCCAGGATCTGGACTCTAAGCGATCGCCCACACATCGCCCTCGACGAGTCGGAGCCGCCTGCAGTCTCGGATCTCTTGCGCAGGCTAATCTCGCACGCTCTCTGCAGCAGAGACCCTTCAGCTTCCAAGCTACTACACCCAACTAAAGCGACAGACGTCTTGTCTCCCTGCGGCTAGCGTTGCTGTTTGCTTCATATACACCATGCCGGCTACCAAGATCGCACCGTCGGTGCTTGCATCCGACCTCGGCAACCTCAACTGCGAGTGCCAGCGCATGATGGACTCGGGCGCCGACTGGCTCCACATGGACATCATGGACGGCCACTTTGTGCCCAACATCGTCATGGGCGCACCCGTCGTCGCCTCGGTCTCAAAAGCGGTCCCCAACATATTTATGGACTGCCACATGATGGTGGCCGACCCAGGTCGATGGGTCAAGGACATCGCCGAGGCTGGAGGCAAATCATATACGTTCCATCTCGAAGCGACTGACGACCCCATGGACGTGGTGCGTCAGATCAAGGCGACCAAGATGCGCGCGGCCGTAGCCATCAACCCGGGTACACCGGCATCCGAGATCTCGGACGAGCTGGGCAACGCAGTGGACATGATCCTCGTAATGACCGTGTGGCCCGGAGCGGGTGGACAGAAGTTCATGAAGGAGTGCATGCCCAAGGTCGCCGAGCTTCGGGCGCGGTTTCCGGACCTCGATGTTGAGGTGGATGGTGGTGTGGGACCCAAGACGATCGACAGGTGCGCAGATGCGGGGGCGAATATCATTGTGGCTGGAACGGCGATATTCAACCATCCGTCTCCCAAGGACGTCATCGCCTTCTTGCGCAGCAGGTGCGACGAGGCGCAGGAACGCATCAAGAAGGAACGCGAACGCATCGCGCGCGGCGAATCGGTCGACCACGAGATCAAGCACTACGAAGACGGCCGCAAGTCGGGCTGGGCCTCGGGTGCCATTACGCCGCTCTCGTATCCGCGCGTCTACATGTCCGCCTCCAAGCGCGAAAAGCTCCGCAGAGAGAGCCAGGGCGCCTTGGAACGCGGCGAACGCCCCACGCTCAGCTCCCTCCAGGGCATGTCCGGCCTCTCCATCACACCCGCAGTCCAGGGCAAGTGACTAGCATGCCCCAAATCGCACCTCTAGTCGCCCTCCCTCCTCTGTTCTTTTTTTTGCATCCAACTTACAGTCCTCGCCCCCTCACAGGCAATCTCAGATCTCATCTTGCATCCAACCACAAAGCGCGATCAAAGTGCATCAGAACTGTCATTGCCCTTCTGCGCACGGCCAGACTGCGTGCCACACGTTGCGAGCGAGCTTCGCCTCTCGTAGAGCTCCCTACGCCTCGTCGGTGTCCAGGTTGTCGAGGAACCATTGGACGCGCTGCTTCTTGGTGAAGGGCACGTAGTAGCCGCCCAGTCGGAGCCGCTCGGCGGGAGGGACGATGCGGACCGCAAGCGCTTCGTTGGGATCGTCGATGGTGCCCGGAGGCAAGTGTGCGGCAACGATGCGCTTCAACACGTCGACTCGCTCGTGGCTGCCGAAATGGTTCGAGAGGTCAGCATCGCGGGAGAACAGAGGCGTGTTGCTCAGTAGCTCTTGTTCCTGCCGCGTCCAGCCGAGCGTTGTTCGGATAGAGTCGACCATGTCCGCTTTGAATGAGGCCGAGTCCTGCGACGCAGCCCCAGGTGGGATGACCCATTTCTGCCCCGGCCTCGACGTAAGCTCGTCCTTGCGTGTCTCTGGCTGGCGCCCAGTCCGGGAAGTTTGCACGCGCGACTGCTGTGCCCGTGCCTCGTTGGCGTGCATGGCCGTGTTAGTCCAAATGTCCTGACGTTCCACCGGCCAATCTGTCTCCACAACGCCATGGCTTTCGTGTGCCGGGGTCACCTTGCTATCGGGCAACGGATCCCAGCACAGGTGAAGTTTTTGAAACTTTCCGCAACCCAGGCTCGCCAGCGCTTCTCTCTTTGGCGTCGAAACAGTGATATGGTCTCTGCTGTTCAGCCGGGCTGCCAAATGATTGCCGGCGCCACGATGTGGCGCTGCATGGCGAGGTCCTGTGTGCGAAAAGGTCTCAGCGACAGGACGGGGTGGCTGGTCAGCCCCGCTAGCCTCGCCGATGACCGTCGTGAGCTCTTCAAAGAAAGGCTTGAGCCGACTGGCCGTGATCTCGCATGGCCTGAAGGCGAATTTGCGCGTGTCGAAGCGGATCTTGACGTTCGTGTTCCACTTTTCGGAATCTTCCGGCTTTTCATCGAGGACGTCTTCTGGTTCGACTAGACGCTGCTCCTGTGAGATATTGTCGACAAAGTGCGACACATAGCCGTCGGTTGAGATGCTGCCTGAGCGCATACCTGCGAGCATCTGTATGGGCATCGGCAATCCGCTGAGTTTGTTGCCACGGTCGATGGCTACGATATGCAGCGATTGAAGTGCGCGATGTCCGTCGTCTGAACTGCGGTCAGGCTGATAGGTCCCATCCAGTTCGCCAAAAAACTGCCGCAGGGAGTCTTCGTTGGAATACGACACCAGCAATTTGCGTACGAGTGGAAAAGCTGGACTTCGCAGCAGATGGCCAATCTCGTAGTTCCCCAAGGCCAGGTAGCCGACGTTCGGGAAAAGAAGCAGAGGATTGAATTGAGCCAGCCGATCAAGACGGTCTATGTAGGCGACGGTGTCCCAAGCTGACGATTCCTCTACATCTGTTTCGATGAAGAGATCGCGGACAAAGTCGCCCGGTTGGTTGCTTGGCAAAGATGTGAAAGGCTTAGGACCAAGTTTCGAGACGTCCAGATCAACGCCGGTTATGACCAGCTTCAGCAGGCTGTCGAGCTGCTTCAAGGTCGTACACACTATGGTCCTCCATCGATCCGATGCTGTCCAGCGGCACACCTTCTTTGAGACGAATGCGCAGGCGTGAGCGGTCGGAATGTGCGTTGAAGCGGCAAGCCGGAAGATGTGGCACAAAAGCTCGGCCGGCAGCTTGTGGACTCCCTCCAGGGGACTAGGGTCAAGCTCTCCAAGCTCCATTGTCCGTTCTATGTTCCCGAGCTTTTGTGAGTCGCGAGGCAAGATAGGTTGGGTGATGAACACTCGAAGTGCAGATGTGGCGGGACTGGTCGGCCAGTCGCCTTTATAGGTGAGACTTGTTCATGGCCTGTCTGCGTGATGGTTGAGTATGAAGCTATAGCCGAGTGCGGTAGGCATGCGTAGATGAGAGAAGAAGGTTGCGCAGGCCGTGATGAAGCCGAGTGGCCGAAGGTCTTCGCCCATGAGAGGGTCCCGGTCCAGGCCGAGCGGGAGAGAGTCGGCTAGATTAAAGAGATCCGCATGACGAGTGGAGGCAAAATGCAGTTCGCGCCTCCGCGAGCGGACCAGCGCGACATTTTGGTGGTGTATCGGACATTTCCGACCCTCAGCGGAGAGAAGTGGCCGCTGCTGCGCAGTCATGCGCAAGTTGGATAATGCCATTGGAGCATCAGAGTGCCATCTGGTGGCACAGACCGCCACCGATATTCTCACGCACTCACAGAGCCACACAGGGAAAAGTTCATAAGGTTTCGGCAGGGCGGAAGTTGAGCTTTCATTTCTGTGAAGGTTTATCGGACTTTCCGATGCGCAGACTGTCTAGCTCCTGGGCAAGCTCATCAGCGGAAGAGAGGGATTCTGAGACCACAGACCTCTCTGCTTTGGCTGTGGCTGAGTCGACAGTCTCAACCCGCACGTCTTGACTGCTGCCTGCGGACGTGACAGCCTTCTTTGATGCATCCGATGAAGCGGGCTTGCGCAGACGAGAGTTGCGCCACGACCTTTCTCCAGATGGGGACGCTTCCGAGTTGTTCGCTGCATTTGAAGCCAGCCTGTCCGCCCTTGAAGAGCTCGTCGGATCAACCGTCAAGGCTGCTTGCCGTTGTGGTGTGTTCGAGCGCCAACTCGTGCGCTGAGTCTCGGATCTCTGGGGTTCCGAGGATGATGCGGATGGCGGAGGTGATGCGGAAGGGCCTGACGGTGCTACTGCTGCTGCTGCCGCTGCTGTGGACTGCGTCGGCACGCTACCTGGAATGCCCTTCTTGCGAGCCTCTTCGGCTTCCCTGACGCGTGCCGGGCGATAGCGCATCACATCCTCGACCGGTGTGAAGCCAGGGCGCACTTTGCGCTCTTTCCGAACGCTGTGGCATTGGAAAAGGGAATTGAGACAACAAGTCAGCGCCTGGTTCGCAGCATCCGACCGAAGCTGCTCTCGCACCGACTTACGATCCATCGGCACGCCTAGACTCGGGGATGACCCGCTGCTGTGTGTCTGCGCGTTCAACGATTCCTGCCGCCGTCGGCTTGGAGCTTGAGGATGTTGAAGAGACAGCGCTCATCGTTGCCTGCTGACGCCGAGCTCGGACGGAAACAAGCCAGGCTTACAAAGAGTTAAGTAGAAAGTCGGTCGGAGCAAGCAAGCTGAATTGTCCCTTCCAGGACCCTCGTCCTCCGGTCGACGAGAATTCATTCTTCTGTGGACCCTGCAGCGCTTGGACGGGACGGCCGAAGGATGGATATATCGGGAAGCAGATTTGGCTTGTGTCCGATTTCGACTTCTCAGCAGAGCAGCACACGCGCATGACTACTGCGACCTTTCACAAAGCGACGTCGACGTGCAGCTCGCACTGCCGGACGTGATGCAGAGCCGCGCGCGACGTCCGGAACGTGCCCTTGCTGCCGCTTTTGCGGATGAGCGGCATCCTGCTCATGACTGAGCAAGCTAGCGCCGAGCTTTGAGCTCGGACCAAGTCCGCACCCCTCCGCACTGGATGTTCCACCCTGGAGGTTGCACGAATCCGCGCCTCTTTTCCTTGTAGACCAACACCAACTTTTCGACATATCCTTGAACTGCCCAACATGAGCTCCATCACTGACCGTGCTGCCAACTTCATCTCGCGGGTGAACCCGCTCAAGGACCCCGGCTTCGCCCAGGATGCGTCGCGCGCGCTCCACTACAACTATGGCCCCATCTCGATCCTGGCCGCTTTCGCTGGCTCGCACCTTCTGCTGCAGCACCGTCTGCCCATGGTCTTCTACGGGCTCGACAACATGGCCTACCCGCGTGACGACCTGCGTGTGCACGGCGACAAGGCGGTCGCTTCGGGCAAGATCACACCCAAGACGCTCCGTCGCCTTAAGCGCTGGGAGGCGGCGCACTACAACGCCGTCGAAAACCTGCCGATCTTCATCGGCACCATCGTGTCGCTCCAGCTCGCGCGTGCCCCGAACAGCCTCATCAACCGCGTCGCTGGCGTCTATCTCACCGCTCGTGCCGCGTTCGCCGTGCTGTACATTACGGTCGAGTCCGAGTCGCTCGCGTGGTTCCGCACCTTGGCCTGGTGGAGCGGAAACACGACCTGCATCTACGGCCTCATTCAGGCCGCCAAGCTGCTCAACAAAGGCGTCGGTACCGGCACTCCCGCGCTCTGAACGATCGCGACCAGCACGACTCATATACAGAAACGTCCCACGTTCTTCTAAATCGAATGCGAATTTTGCAAAGCCATTCTTGTGATCATGTTGGGCTGAAGATGTTGTGACCAAGGTGGGCATCGAACTTCCCTTCGTAGGACATGGTGATGGGAGACCCTCCGGACAGAAGGAAGGGTTGGTGTAGGGGATTCGGCCGGGATCGACAGCCTCTTCATTCACAGTGCCTTCCATGGCTCTCATCAGCGTCCTGACCGGGGACATGCTCAGTGTGTCACGATCCACGCGTCCAGCGGTCGGTGAGTAGGACTACGCACGGTTCGGCAAGTTCGGTTACGAGAAGATTCGGCGATTGGAATCCCCGCCGCCAAAAAAAGTGTTTGCGGGCTGCACACCTCCACACGGCCTTCAGTAACCTGTTGACCCCCCGCCCGAGGATCGAGTGGCACGGCCGTGCGCACGGCTCGGAGGAGATACTGATCCACAGACGCTTAAGTCCGTCGGTAGGGGATCTGGCTTGAAGGCTCTCCTCAGGCTTTGAGCGTTGCTGCGGGGAAGCTAGACCGTGCAAAGTTACTTTCCCCGTCGATCCCCGCTGTGTACTTGCTTACGGCAATACAAATACATCCTCAAGCATTCGCAACCCCGCTTCCCTTCGCACCACCATCCCATATACCGCAACATCATGTCGACTCAGTACACCCTCTACTCACACCGTGGTCCTGGACCGAACCCGCTCAAGGCAGCGGTGCTGATGGAGCACCTCGGCCTTTCGTACGACGTCGTGCCCCTCGACTTTGGCGACGATCCCGAAAAGGGTGTCAAGGGCGCCAAGTTCCTCAAGATTAACCCCAACGGCCGTGTCCCCTGCCTCGTCTCGAACGACAGCGACAAGTTTAGCGTCTGGGAGAGCGGTGCGATCCTCTACTACCTCTGCGACAAGCACGACAAGGAGGGCAAGTACCTGGGCAAGACGCCTGAAGAGCGCGCCATTGTTATGCAATGGCTCACCCACCAACTTTCCGGTCTCGGCCCCGTGCAGGTAAGTACTTCGACGCGGTCGCACAAGACGACAACGAGGCTGACCTCTCTTCATACTTGCTTCTACCAGGGCAATGTGAACTACCTAGTTCACTACTGGACCCAGACTTACTCTGAAGAGCCGCAGAAGTCTGCGTTCACTCGCTTCGAGGGCGAGGCAGCTCGTTTGTACCAGGTGTTGGAGGACCAGCTGAAGAAGCAGCAGCAGCGCGGCTCGAACTTTATTGCGCTCGACCGTCCTACCATCGCCGACTTCGCCTTCTGGACGTGGGTGCGCATCGCCAGCTTTGGCAACATTGATCTGTCGCCCTACCCGGCCGTGCAGAAGTGGTGCGCCACCATCGAGAACGACGCCAAGTCCCAGGCCGCTGTGGCCAAGCTTCCCCTCAAGTGAACAGGCAAACTTCCATGGTCCAATCCACTCTGTTATTCCATCCAATCTATACAGTCTACGTCTGTCTGCATGTGCTAGTGGACCTAGGATGAGATGTTTGAGCGGGAGGCAAAGGCGAAGAGAGGGAGCGGGAGGAGGAGGAGGATCATGGTCAAAGGTGACAGGCGAGGCGAGAATTAAATGTAAAGTGTTAGGTTGAAGCAAGCAACCGAACTTTGTTGAAGTGCCTCGATCTGACAAATTGCGCCACAAATCCACGCCCATCGCTATCCCGCATCTGGCTCATGTGCGGGTACGATGAAGGTCCTGAATCCGCAGCTCCGTCGAACTGGTTCGCTCTGGGACTGTCAAGCCCTGCTCACAAGCATTCGGAACAGCATCCGCACAAGGACTCGCCAAGCCAGCTTCGCTGTGTTAACTTTGCTGATCTCAGGTGCAGGGCGCTGGCTCGCTCACCTCACGCGACCTCCACTCGACTTGGGGCGGCGCTGAGTCACTTTCGACACCGCATTCCAGCGCGTTCGCGAACAAGTGTGAGCGTCGATTCCTGACAGTTGAGATCTGATGTGGTCAGCCGGCGTCAAGAGCGCGTCGCACGCTGGGGACGCAAGCAGACCCCGGTGGTCGGGGTCCGGTGGATGATGCGCCTCCGGATTCAGCCCCCCACTTTGCTACAGGAAGAAGCAGTGACCGTAGCCGAGGTGCGATCGGGTTTGCTAAGCTCCAGGGTCCTACGCCCGCGTGCCGCCGAGATGGTCAGCCCGCTTGGAAGAAGCGAGGAATCGCACGACGTAGATGCTCGTCGAGCAAGGGTCATACAGCCCTCTCTGACGTCGACAAGCTTGATCCCCGCACGAACAGTGTTGCCAGACCCGGTAAGAGTGTCAAAGTGAGGCATGATTCATCCTCCGTCGCCTTGTCAATTGGCTTAGGCTTAGGGCAGCATGCTCCACGTCCTCTCTGCTTGAGAGAAGCTTCGATGACGCTGTAGACACGGGCTCCTGACACAGCAGAAAGATCTGCAATATGCGCGTGACGCTTCATGCCTTCGAGAAGATATAAGAGGCGTTCAACCGCAGCGTGCCATCTCTTCTCACTAAGAATACCCCAAATCAAAAGTCACTACACACTCTTTACACTTTACGCTCACTTAACCAACACAACTATGTCGGCCCAGGAAGAACAGATCCCGATCCAGGACGAGAGTGTCGAGGACACCAACGTCGACGCTCAGGCCGAGGACGAGGTAGCCGCCAGCGGCTCGGAGCAGAAGCAGCTGCGTGCCGAGGCGTCGGAGCTGGACGAGTCGAACATCATCGACAACTCGCCCGGCGTCTCGACGCGCGGCGCCAAGGTCGACGCAACCAAGCAGGTAAGTGCTCTTCGACGTGATTCGGATGCACAGGTTGCATACTGATCAAAGCGTCCTTCCCTTCTGCCCGTCTTTGTGGGAACATAGGAGCGACAGGTCGATGAGGCTGTCGCTGCTGCCGAGAAGGCCGACGAGCAGACCTAGATGGCAATCCATCGGAATGCTAGCTTGTCGTTATTGCCTGTCGCTTGCCTCTCGATTGTTATAAATCTAGATACCACCCGCTTGGTGATACCTGCCATATCCTCTCGCAGTGTGCTTTTCTGAGAGCCAGTGATTCGATGCTGTGTGAAGACGGCGTTATGCCGAAGGCCAAACGAGTCCGCCGGATGCTGCGAGGATGTTGTCGTGTGGGCAGGTAAAAGGTGGATAAGACGAAATACGAATTGGAGAATCAGGCCGGAGTTGTGCGTGCGCGGCGTCGAGTGCACCAAGTGAGGCTGGGAAACGGATTGCATTGTTTTGCTGATGATGCTGCAACGCGCTGAATAGGTCAGATAGCGAAGTGGACGACAATCTAGTGGTGGCCGGCGTGCTCGTCGCCCTCGAAGTCCATTTGGTAGACTGTGCAAGCAGGCAGATCGAGATGTTAGCAGACGAAAGGAGACGCGATGGAACGGACGGTGTCAAGGACTTACCACTGCCGCACTCGGGGCATCGGTGGTGCTTGAGGTCGCGGTTGAGGTGGAGGTAGATGGTGTCGTGCGAGTCGGCGGGGTAACCGGTGCAGCCGACGATACGGGTGGGCCACTGCGGGTGTAGGACACGAAGCGAAAGAAAGCAAAGTCAGTTGTTGAACTTGGGAGCAGCGCAGAGTCGGTGCGGCTCTCGAGTTGAGAGCATCTGCGGTTGAAGGACTCACGTAGGACTTGATCTGGATGGGGTTCTCGGTGGTTCCGAGGTGGGTCATCTGAAGGGGCTCCATGTCGAAGACCTCCTGTCCCTGGAGCTTTCCGAGAAGCTCGAAACGCTCGAGACCGGTGGCCTGCTGCTCGTCGGTGGGCATCTCACCGTCCTTGCCGCCCTCACCCTGGATGACGGGGGGGCCGGCGGCGAAGCGGAGCGCGGACGAGGTGAAGAGACGCGGGGCGGCGGTAGCCGCGGTGGGGGCGACGCGGAGCGCGGCGGGAGCGCGGGCGACGAGACGGCGGGCGGCGAAGAGCATGGTGACGATGATCGACCGGTGGGGATGTGATGAGAAGATGGAGGTGTTGATGGTGACGAGCGGTTGGAAAAATGTCGATGGCAATTGGATCCACCACGCTCGAGGCGTGCCCGATTCGTGATTGCGACCTCCAACCGGCTCCGTCGACTCTGCAGCGTGCGCGACATCTGGGCGAGGAGGACGGAGCCCTTGATCTTCCGACAGCAGCGCCTGGCCGACGCGGATGGGAATTTGCGTTTCAAACTGCTTCTTCCTCTCGCCCGGGTGGTCTGCGCTGTTCGGGTCCGACGGCTTTTTTTGACGATGTCAAGACCGAAACTGACTAACATGGGTAAAAAGTCTCGACGAGTAGCCGGACCCTTCTTTACCCCGCATGCTTCGCGTTGGGGGAGGTGGACCCGGCGCCGGCTAATCCGAACGAAAGCCCAAAAGGACCACGAGCCGAGCCTTCTCCACGGTGTCGGATGACGGCCGAGCGTGCTATTTGGGCTGCTCGACGGCAGTATGGCTCATGCAGGCCCGCAGCCGGTCGGGTCAATCCAAGCAGACGCTCAACATCTGGACGCTTTGGCCCGAACGAGCCGAGTGTTGCTGTGCCGGCAAAGTGCACGGTCTGTACCACAGCAGCGTACGGTCCGGTCCGCTGCAGCAAGCATTGTGGATTGTGCAGCTCTTCCTGCCCGCGAGCGGAATTGCCCCGACGAGCCGGTGGGCTTCATCTTGCTCTCTCAAGAAACGGTTCATATGTGTACAGGCGATTCGAGCGTTATCCTTCCTGCTTCCCATCACATCCTCATCATCCCATCACAACCTTCAGCGGGACACGGCCCGACATCGAGCGCCTGGACAGTCGTATCGTCATCCTTGAACCATGCCGCCCCGCTCCTTGCACCTCCACGGTGCGTTCGCAGCAGCGCCAGCGTCGGCAACATCCGTAATTGCCAGGGCTGCCGCTGTGAGGCGGAGCGCACGCTACGCTTCAACCCTTCAATCGGCATACAAGCAGCATCCCACCAAGCACGACTCGTCCGGAGCGCTGCTTTCCAGAGTCTCGGGACCAATCGACAAGCCGCTCTGCGAGCTCTCCCTCGGGCAGTTCTGGCACCAGGCCGTCGCGAAGTATGCCGAGCGGCCTGCGCTCATCTCAAAGCACGAACCGGCATCCCAGCACGGCAAAGGTGCCTCCTCCAATGACTGCATCCGCTGGTCATACGGCGAGATGAACGAGCACGTACAGAGTCTCGTTGCCGGCCTCCAAAAACTTGGCGTCCGCAAAGGCGACCGTGTAGCTGTCCTCATGATGTACGCTGCAGCCCTGCGCCCGCCGTCCTGATGGAACAACTCTCGCTGACTCTGCCTCTGACTCCTTTGCTTCCCCTTGAACCAGGAATTGCTCTGCATACGGTGCCTTGCAGTGGGCATGTGCCGAGGTAGGCGCGGTGCTCGTCACGCTCAATCCTGCGTACAGCACGTCCGAGCTGCGGCGCGCCATCACGCTCGTCGAGGCTACCACCCTTTTTATCGTTCCGTCGCTGCGCGGATCCAACTACCTCGACTCGCTCCTCGAGCTGCTGCCCTCGCTCACAGGCTCGTCATCCTCGGGCGGGGACGCCACAGTCCTGAACGATCCAGAGCTTCCATCTCTCAAACGCATCGTGCTCGTCGACAATCTCGACAGCCGC
This sequence comes from Moesziomyces antarcticus, assembly GCF_000747765.1. Lineage (NCBI taxonomy): Eukaryota > Fungi > Basidiomycota > Ustilaginomycetes > Ustilaginales > Ustilaginaceae > Moesziomyces > Moesziomyces antarcticus. The sequence continues at coordinate 270,178 of NW_014638996.1, forward strand.
CCGCGTCACTGGGAAAGCAGCAGCGTGCTTGCTCAGCAAGGCAAGTCGTTCGCCGATGCCATGGCAGCTCTGAACAATCGCGCGCTCGACTATCGCGATCTGCTCGTCTCTTCGTCAACTAGCAGCGCCAAGGAGGAAGTGCACAACACCGATGTCATCAATCTTCAGCTCACCTCGGGCACCACAGGAAAACCAAAAGCAGTCGCTCTGAACTCCCGAAACCTCCTCAACAACGGCATCGCTATCGGCGATAATCTTAGGTTCACCGAAGCCGATAAGCTCTGCAACGTACCGCCTCTGTTCCGTAAGTATACTCCTCCTGTTAGGTGGCTTGCTGGACCTGCCACTGACTTTGCACTTCCGTTCCACATCGGCACGCGTGTAGACTGTTTCGGCCTGGTCTTGGGCAACTTGGCGGCCTGGACTCACGGCGCCTCCATCGTCTACGCCGCCGAAGGATTTGACCCACTACGATCGCTTCGCGCCGTCTCGGAGGAACAGTGTACAGCTATGCACGGCGTACCCACCCACTTTATCGCCGAGCTCGAGCTGCTTGAATCCGCTAGAGATCATGCCGGGGACCCGTCGCGCTTTCCCCTCCCCAAGGGCATGATCGAGGGCGAAACGTTCGACTTTTCCACCTTGCGCACCGGCCTCACCAGGTACGAATCCGTCCGCTTCGAGCAAAGACCCCCGAATGAGACTCAACTGACCAAGCTCGTTCTGCATTCGATTCTGGTCCGTGCAGTGGTTCGACGGTTCCCATCGCATTGATGGAGGCCTTGGTCAGCCCGGGCAAGCTCGGTCTCCGCGAGCAGACGGTGGTGTACGGCATGACCGAGACTTCTCCCGTCACATTTGGCTGTGGTGAGTGAATCCTCACCCTTTGTTTCTCTGCTGAGCGCCCGGACTGACGACTCGCATCGGCTTTGGGTCTCGGTACAGATGTGGACGCGCCTATTGTTCGGCGATGCGAGACGGTGGGACGCGTCTACCCCCACGTCCATGCCAAGATTGTCTCGCCCGACGACCCAACTGGCAAGCCGCTGCCCGTGGGCGAGCCGGGAGAACTCTGCGTAAGTTGGTCGGAGGATGCTGCCTTGACCGAACGGCGTGCACTGACGAGCGTATTCTGCCTGACCTGCACGCGTGCCGACACGGACATGAACGACTCCGAAATTAGACGGCAGGCTACGTCGTCATGCAAGGCTACTGGAAGGATGCCAAACGCACCGACGAGGCCATGGAACGGCACCCAGACGAGCCCGACATTCTCTGGATGCGCACGGGCGACATTGCCATCATGGACGAAGAGGGCTACGTCCGCATCGTCGGTCGCTCCAAGGACGTCATCATTCGCGGAGGTGAGTGAACCCATGTGATCACAGCGGCGACGCGTAAGCATATTGACGCAGCGCCCTTTCCGACTTCATCTCTTCGCGCCCGATCCGACGCGCCGCAATGCAGGCGAGAACCTCTTCCCGCCCAACATCGAAAAGTGAGTATCATAGGAGCGGCTGGTGCATGGCTTGCTTCGGCTGGCCAATCATTTCTTGGCGCCGGCATCCAGCGCACAATCACACTTTGGACTATCACCCGCTAACGCTTTGGACGCGAACGACTTCATTTCGGCTCAACCTTGGTTTGACCTGCAGCTGCATCGATCGCATGGAAGGCGTGGCCACCAACGCAGTCGTCGCCGTCCCCGACGACAAGTACGGAGAGGTAAGCGATCGGTCTCTAAGCTCGCCCCTCTTTCCAGCTGGATCGCTCGGCTCACACCTCGCTTGCCTTTGTTACCAACGCTGCGACCATGTGTAGGCGGTGGGAGTGTTTGTTGCGAGATCGCACGCGGACGCGCACGTCTCGCCAGCCGAGGTGCGTGCCTATGTCAAGAAGCACGTTGGCGGACAGAGTGCGCCCGCCTGGGTTTGGTTCCTCGGCGAAGAGGGCGTCCCCACCGAGTTTCCTAAGACTGCCTCGGGCAAGATTCAAAAGGTGCGTACACGCGTCCCTAGCTTGGACCCAAAGCGTGCCGACCCGACGCGGAGAGAACCACTGAGGCTGACGATTTGATTTGCTGCTTTGGCCCTCGCTGCTCTTTCGGTCAACCTTGTCGCCATGATGCTCGGTCGGACCCGTGAACTCTATTCCATGCCCGTGCGACGCCAACCTTGACCTTCTTGGTGGCTCTAAAAACGAATCGCGCACAGGTCATTCTCCGCGATTGGGCCAAGGACCTCGCGAGCAAGAACCAGGGCAAGGTGGACAAGGTTTAGTTTCACCAGGCCTGCCGTGTGCTGTACGTCGTGGCATGGAGAGCAATACAAGCGTGCAACTATGCGCACAGCGCCAGCGTGCGAGTCGAAGCTGGCTCCTCTTCCGATCGGAATGTGCCTACTGGCACCGGACTGTGCACAACATCATGGCCGACGAATTGGGGGACGAGGGGCCGATCTTGGTCGCAGTGCTTCCAAGAGGGCTGTCGGCGGTGGCCGTAGGTCACAGAGCACGATCGAAGCTTTTCTTGTGTTGTCCTTGTGCCACTGTACGCAATGCATGGATCATTGTCCTCCTCGATCAGACGGAAAGTGGCATGACACCCCAGTTTTCTAAGAGCGCCCGTGCAGCGCCGCATCCGAGAAGCCCCGTCCATGCGCCTAGATGCAGCCAGTCCTCGTACGGACGCTTTGTCCTTCTCCGTACCGTCCCGGCGCCCTTATATTAGAGCGGCGCTTTGCGAATTGCCATGCCCCCATCGGATCCACCGAAGCTACCTGCTATCACGCACATCGAAACTCCACCGATTCCCGAACGTCATTGATACTCATGATCACCAAGATGCGGCCATCCGGTGGTGATGTTCACCGCTCGTGCTCTTTCTGGTAAGTCGTCTCCTCTTGCGCCTCGCTTTGAGATTCGGGCTGTGCCACTGACAAGACCATGATCGCCGTTCTTTTGCGGATAGCCGCCACCGAAAGATGCGGTAAGCCTCACATTGCCTCGATGCCGACAACTTTGACTTAGTCCTCAGTCCTGATCATCAGCGCTCACTCCCTGTTTGTTGCGGATCGCCACGCGTACAGATGCTCTGGCGTAAGAATTCCGCTGTCACATGGTGCGATGATCCAATCTTACTGACGCTTTCCCCCTGGATGTTCAACAGGATAAGCCTTGGTGCCGAAACTGCAAAGAGCGCGGCATGCCATGTAAGTCCATCCACCCCGATACAGTGTGGCAAGGCAAATTAGCTGACCGAGTCTTTCTCTCTGTACCTGGTCCTAGGCGTGTACGACACGGGCCTGATCAGGATCCAGAAGCACGACGATGATGGGCCGCACCAATCATCCACGCTTCTTTTCCCCGCGACCAACCAGAGCATCCCTCTCATCCGTGAACTCGAGTCGCTCTTCAGCGTGAGTCCCTTCGACGCCGGTCCTCACCCCCCTGAGACTATGTAGCGTGCTCAACGTGCTTCTTGCTTGTCACGATCAGAAATTGTGGTCAAGAACTCGGGGATGCTGGTTGCGCGCAACCGCCGCGCGCCCCGCCCAGCAGGAGACCACGCCAGACATCGACGTAAGTGCTTTGAAGTATAGACTTGGACTACGGCAGTCGCCACTAACGCAACGCTGGTGCAAAACAGTACCAGAACGGACTCTCGCAGATCCTTGCCGAGATCATCACTGTACTTGTAAGTAGTCGGAACAGATCCGACCAGGATGCGCATTCGTTCCAGTCTGACCAGGTCTTCCACTGCGGCTCGGGCACAGGCTGTCAAGACACTTCCATTCGGCGATCGACTGGAGCATCTTAACGCTGTCGTCCTGGCTCCGCGCAGCAGAGCAGCTGCCACCGACTCGTTCGCGTCGTGAGTACAGCATTCCTGCCTTGATCAGTGATCGACCTCGGCTGACAGAAACATGCATCGCCGCCTTGGGATTGAAGCATTCCACACCACCACATCGACACCGAGGCACTGGACAAGCAGCGCCAAGTCCAACTCGTCGACCTCGCCTATTCCAGCCATCCCTTCTTGGCGGTCATTCTATCCAAGACAGTAAGTCTCATTGCATCGCTTCGTTCTGCATTGTTGGGGAGACCGCTTACGATTCCTTGATTTCTGTAGCTCTTCATGAGGGCATTCAGCCAGGGCGCGCACGACAAGGTGCTGTTGGACGCTATCCTCGTCGCGGGTCTGGACCTCAAGTGCACCTTGACGGGGACCGCCGAGGCGGGTCGCGAGGAGCTGGTCGAGCTCCACGTCATGGCGAACAGGACGGCCGCATCGCTGTTCAGCGTGTTGCTCGGCAGCCTCAGCGCGAACAAGCTCCAGACATGTGTGCAGAGCATCATGCTGCTCGCCTGGCACGACCTCGCGCAAGGCCACATCAGGTATGTCCCCGAGCATTGATCGCATGCTCTTCAGAAAAACGGAGTTAAGCTGACGATTTTGCGAATAATGTCAACAGGCGCTCCTCGACTTGGTGGACGATGGCATGCGATCTGATCCTGCGCGTGCGCTCGCTGCGTGCGCACGAAGACGTGATCGAAAGCCAGATCAACGGCTTCGACATCACGTCGCTGCGCGAGGAGGAGCTGGAGCACATGCAGGCCATCTGCCAGCTCATGCTGCTCTACTTCGAAACGTCGCTATGCCCGATCCCGGTCCCGCACACTCTGCTCTGGCGCAGCGCCAGCCGCAACAACCTGGCAGCGGCCTCCAACATCTGGGAGCTCGACGACATCAGCGGCAACGTGGCCTCGGCCGAGGGACATGCGCGTGCGTGCCGTATCGTCCACCGCATCCAAGCGGTGCTGGGCAGCCTGTCGGATCGACACACCGACCTCAAGAACGCAGGCGAATCCACGGCCGCCAACGAGGACCGCGAAGGCAAGGTGGACTCGCTGCTCATGTACGCCAACTTCACCGGCATACGGATGACGGGACCTATTCTGACACTCAGCGCACTGTTGCTGTGTCTGCATCATGCTCGTCGCGGTGCGAGAGAGATGAATAAGGTGGCGGTCATCAGCACGATCCGAGTATGTGCAGCCGCATGTCTGCATCTGCGGGACATCTTTGGCGACGCTGTCTGCACCACCAGCCGCGCCAACATGGCCGGATCCTTGACGGAAGCCGCTGCCGACTCGTCGATTGCTCTGTGCATCCTCGAGTGCGTAGCCCTTACGTTCGGTGCGTTGATGACCGAGTGTGGCGCAGCGCATCCGGGCGAAGCGCCTTTCTCAAGAACCAAGGACGATACGAGCTCGATGAAGCTCTCGAGAGGAGCGCAGCAGATGGTGGTGGAGAAGCTGGGTGTGGTGATGGGCATCGTTTGCACCATGATGGACTGCCTCGACAATGTGCCGGTAGGTGGTGCTCGGGCCAGGCATGTTGGCAACCTGCTCTACCGGCTGCGTGGCCGACTGGAAGCGCTGCAGGTGCAGGCGGACGTGTCGTTCGCATTTGAAACGGCCTGCACCAGCAGCAGCGCGAGCAACTCTCAAGGCAAAAGACCCAGTCTTACGGAGGATGCTCAAAGCGAGTCCGAGCCGGATGCGATGGCAAGGAGCATCGATGAGTCTTACGACGAAACCATGGCATCAGCACCGGCGTTCGAGCATGGAGGTCAAGTATCGACGGAGCACCACGCAGGGACGTCGGTATCAGCGTACGGCGCCGCTCCGCATGCCTCGGCTGCCAGCGCTTTCAGCGACGTGCACGCACCCTCGCTGCCTCTGCAGCAATACTCGTTCAACAACCAGGTGATGTACGGGCCGGGGCCAATGTCGACGTGGAGACCAGGTGGAGTACCGAGTATGGGATCGGAGGGCAGCGCGTGGATCACCGAGACCAAGGTGACCGAGACGCGATCGGTGCACGCAGCCAAGGGCGACGAGTACTGGGCGAGCGGTGCATTCTCGACGGCCGAGATGTCGGCGTCGAGCTACAGCGAGATGTCGGTGCCGATGGCAATGCCTCAGATTGAATCGGGCTTTCGGCGGGCTGGACCAAACACGGGGCTGTCGGAATCGCTGCCGTCGAGCACGGCGGGCAAGGCATTTGGACGTGGGATGCCGCAGTACGCCCACACGCATACGCATGGCCGGACCATGTCGATGATGCCCATGAGCATGCTTTGTAAGTGGAACGCCGGCGAGGAAGAGAAGCGCGCGGGACAACACTGACGAGCGGGGCACTTTGATTCAATGACAGATCGACACAATGAAGGCGGACGCGAAGCTCACGGCACGGTGACGGGCGAGATGGACTCGTTCTTTGCGCAGTCTGAGGGCGGGATGGCCCAGACCGCTGGCGCCGTAGAAGGAGGCCGAAAGCGGGCGAGGGGCGAGCCTCATGCGATGCGACAGATCTATTCGGGGACCAAACCGGTGGCGAGCAGCAACAGCAGCAGCTGCAGCGGCGGCGCCAGCGCCAGCACCGGGACTGGTCGACGGACCGAGGCGGTCTGGGGCGCAACAACGGCGGAGGGAGAAGGACGGGCGATTCCCGCTGCAGCAGCGCTTGCGTCGATCCAGCGCGTCGAGCCGCTGACCGACCCTGCGTACGCGATCGCTGCGAGCGCAGAGTGGCCGCTCGAGATCAGGGAGCGGTCGATGAGCTGCAGCGACGGGTCGAGCTGCGCATCGTCGCGTTCCGAAGCGGACCATGGCTACGACACGGCCAACGACGCCTGAGGCATAGCCGAGTGCGCCAAGCTTCCAAGTCGCATTGGACGAGGACTAGACTAGGCACCGCACGGCTACGCATCGCCTCGCGTGGCAAGACCATGCAAACCCTGTGAAATGAGATTCCGAGACCGACGTGAATCTGACTGTGCAGCCTGATGTGTGTGGGTCTACCGTAGGTACGGCTGGCTAGTCGCCGGCTATTGACCGAGCGCGCCCGCGAACGTGGACCTAAAAGAGAGACACTGAGCAAGCAAGCCGGTGTGACCGGTGCGGAGGAGGTGACTCTGGTGAGGCAAAGGCACGCCGGCACAGTCTGACCGCCGCTGGTTGGCTGGGTGACATCGGGAATCTCTCGTACTGGAACCCATTTTGGACGGCAGGAACGCGTGGGCAGCAAGCAAAGCCAAAGGCAAAAGCCAGCAGGGCGTGGGATGCAACCGAGCGGAATTGCGGGCGAAGGAGGAGCAGAGTCGAAACACTGCGCAGCTGCAGGCGCATGCAGACTCGGAGTCGCCTTTCGGCAATCTCTGTGCGGTCTGATTGGCGCTCTCTTGTCTCGGTGCTTTCCCCCCCTTTCCCCCGCAGCCGGGCCATACGCTGCTGCTGCTGCTGCTGCTGTTGCCCCACGCTCGGTCGGTCTCGCCTGATTCTCCGTGAATCACGGCGGTCGAAGCTGCAATGCAACGCAGCCTGGCTCCGGGTGCGGCCAAGCCGAAGCATCGCCATCCGCTTCCCGCGCGCTTGTGCTCACGCCAACTTACACCACGCCTCTCTCAAATTCCGCTTCATCAGGCGGAACAAAGCCGAACCGGCCGTGGGATTTCCCTTTTTTCGTGTGGTGTTGCGGCTGGCCGTGAACCCCGTTTAGGGCTCATCCCAGGTCTGAGCGGAGGGGCCGACAAAGCGCGTGTGGGGTCAGAGAGTGAAAGAGAGAGAGAGAGAGAGAGAGAGAGAGAGAGAGAGAGAGAGAGAGAGAGAGAGAGCGAGCCGCCACCGAGATGAGTCCATCCGCGCTCAGCTGGGCTGCCATGCTCTACGCGCGACACTTCGCCGGCCTTTGCTGGGGCCCATCAATTGTCGTCGTCGCCAACAATGAGCTTGATCGTCTCTTTCCCTTCACCTTCATCATCCTGCCACACTCGTCACTCCGTTGACACGCCGAGCGTCCATCGATTCGGCGTCGCATCCGTCCCTACGTCCAACACGCCACGAACCCGGATCTTCCTTCACCGCCCGCCGCCCTAGCCGCCGGTCCGCCTCGACACGCAACAGCGATGGAGCTGTAGGCCCCGACACCGTTTCACCTCGCCTCCCTTCCGCAAACGCTCCCTCCATCATGCCATCCTCCGACATGATGGCGGCCGCCGAGACCCTGGCGTCCGTCGCCTCCGCTGGCCCATCCACACCGGCCCACGAAGCTCCTTCGTCTTCTCGATCCCAACCCAGGAACTCCACCGCCTCGTCTTCGGCCAACACCTCGGAACCAAAGAAGCGAACGCGTCCCGTCAGCGCATGCGAGGCCTGTCGCGCAAAGAAGGTGCGATGCCTCCTCTCGCCAGACGCTCCCGTCTGCCAGAACTGCCTCGCCTCGGGCAAGCAGTGTCTCTTCCGCGTCGACGACCTCGCGCCCGCTCTCCGCGCAGCCCGTTTCGCTCACTGCGGTCCACCAAGCGCAAATGCCAGAACCATAGCCTCCAAAAAGGGAAACAAGTCCGCAGCACGCAAGTCCATCGACGACTCCGACGATGCCGCCGCCCGCCCCAAACCAGCCAAGCGCAAAAAGTCCACCGAGGACTCCGAGTCGCCCATCCCCAAGGAAAAGGATGCTGCACACCAATCCACTCCGGCTGCCGCCTCTGCCGCCCCTGCCGCCGCCTCATCGTCTTCTGCCGCAGCCAAGCACAAGGCAAAGGCCGTCTTCCGCTCCTTCGCCAATCCCACCAACCTCGCCGCGCCTCTTCCCGTACCCATCACAAACACGCCCATGCAGCCTACCACCTCGGCATCGTCTTCCTCCAACATCATGGCCTCGCCCTCCAGGACTTCGCATCCCAACATCGTGCGCATGCATTCCTCCTCATCCTCCCGGCGCCGTTCAGAGACAACCTCCACACAGAACGACTTCTTCGATCGAGACTTTGCCTCATCCGCCGGCCCCTCGACTTCCTCCGCTATGGCCTATCACAAACAGCGATTCGATCATTCCGGCATGGTAGGGGCGCCCATCGACCCATTTGCACAATCCCACGACGCTTCCTACTATGGCCATCCCGTCGAGGTCGCCGCTGCGTCCGGAGTCAGCCCAGCCTCGGGAGCTCCTTCCGTCTTCCTCCAGCACCAGTCTCCAAGCGACGGCAGCGTCTTTTCCAATCGATCCGGTCGCTCTGCCACCATGTTTGCGGCGCCCAAGCCTCTTCATCCGCCATCCGTCGACCAGCACACATCGCGACGCAAGCTCTCGGCACCCGCCTCACATTCTCGCAGACCTCCAAGTCGACCCATCGACCCCATGTCGCTCGAGTACTACGGCCACCCCTCCGATTCCGCTTCAGTGCACAAGTTCGAGGATCCAGACCGACCGCTCGTAGATCGCAACATGCCCCACAACGAGTCTGGCTCTCCCGCTCGCGGTGTCTCCGCAGAGCTTCGCGACGGCATCGAGAGGTGGCAGCGCAGCGGTGCCAGCCGCCCAGGTGACGAGCACGACGAGTCTGCGGTCCAAGAGATCCTCGTCGCCCAGCCGCGCCCAAAGATCGTTCTGCCCTTCTTCCGATGGTTCGGCACTACGGCCAACACGCCTGGCTACCGAAAGATCAAGGTCGGCGTCCTCCAGGACTCGGAGGTGCCCGGCACCGACGAGCTCGCTCCAGCGCTCGAGGCCAACCAAGCCTCGGAAAACCCGCCCAACTTTGGCTTCACCATTCGCGACGACGACGACACCGCCGCTACGCCCGCCAAACCCTTGGACGACAGCGTGCTCTCCCCGCATCCAGCGCGCACTGCGAGCCCTGGCGCGCACCGCTTCGAGAACAAGGCATCGTCCTCGGTCACCCGCGAGCTCTTTGAGATCAACCGCCCAAGATATCCGCGCAAAGACATCCTCGAACACCTCGTCTCGCTCTTTCTCACCCACTTCAAGTCGTCCTGGTGCCCATGGATGGAGGACGACGAACTCAAAAACGGCGTCGACAACGGATCCATGCCCGCCATCCTCGCCAACGCCGTATGCGCTGTGGCTGCACGCTTCTCCAACCGACCCGAACTGCGCAAAGTGCCGCGCAAATCGTCGGGCGATCCGTTCAGCGAGATGGCCAAGATCCTCATCATCCCGCTCCTCTCTTTTCCCTCGATCGAGGTCATCGAGGCGCTCATCCTGCTCAGCTACGCCGAGTTTGCCGCCGGCAGCGACTCTGGCCTGTGGATGTACGTCGGCATGGCGCTCCGCATGGCGCAGGACCTCGGCCTGCAGCACGAGGTGAGCATCCAGAGCATCCCCAACGAAAAGCACCAGGAAAAGGCTCGCCTGCTCTTTTGGGCTGTCATTGCGCTCGACCGCATCACCACCTTCGGTACGGGCCGGCCCGTTTCGATCCGAGAAAACGAGATCGACATTGAACTGCCCAAGCTGACCGAGAGCAGCGACATGAAGGACGAGACGGTGGTATTTGGTCACGTGGTGCGCATCCTCATGCTCCGAGGACGCATGGGCGAGCTGCTCAACCGACGCGAGCGCGACGACTCGTCCATCTCGGCAGAGACCACCAAGCGCGACCTCACGCGCATGTGGTTCGAGCTCGCGCAGAGCTACTCCGATCTTCCGGCCAACTTGCACTTCAACGTGCAGACGTTCCAGAAGAGCGCCACGCACAATCAGAGCCCTGGCTTCGTGTATTTGCACGTGCTCTTCCAGTCGACGATCGGACTGCTCGATCGTCCGGCGCTCATGAAAAAGTTCACGGGCGATTCGGTGCCGCTGCTGCCGTCGTTTGCTCCCGCGGCCAGTGCGGCAGCTAGCAGAACGATCGCGGATATCCTCACGCTTGGCGACGCGTTCGACGATCGATGCATCACTGCTTCGCCTTATCTCGATCAGCTCGTGCTGCCGGCGGGCCGGTCGTTTGTGGCCGAGCGCGAGGCGGCAAGGGAGGCGCTGCGCAACATGGGCCACGGCACGACGCCGGCACCGAGTCGGCCTCCGTCACGCGGTGGGCCTGCGCAGCAGCAGCAACAGAGTCGCACGAGTGCGCTTGTTTCGACCAAGTCGTACGCCGAGATCAACCTGGGTGCGTGCCAGAGGATCCTGCAGAAGCTGCAGCAGTACTGGGCGGGTGCATCGTGGCCGCTGCGAGCGCTTGAACAGGAGGCGGCAGGTAACGGCAGCGAGGTGGATCCGCAGGCGTCGGACGAGGATGCGCAGAGCGCGCCCATCCGCGACATCGAGATGGTGCTCAAGTGGGCCAAGTCGCGCATCCGCTCCAAGAAGCGGCTGGCACGCTCGCTGCACGCCACGCCCAAGGCGGACGCTATGGCGCTCGACTCGATCGACGGCGTCAACGGCATCCTGGCCGCCAACACTACAGGCTCGGACGAGTTTGCTTCGACACACAGTGGCGACTCGCCGTTTGGACTGGGGATCTCGGCCGGGTTGACGTTTGATATCGATGCGCTTATGGGGAGCTGGCAGATGGACCAGTTTGATCCCGTGGCTTCGTTCCATGCGCCGATTTCCATGGCGCAGTTCGAGGCTACGCCTGCCCATGCGCAGCAAGAGCAGCACGAGCATCAACAGCCACAGCCACAGACGTATGGAGAGGGTGGCGGATATGTGTATGGTGGAGAGGCAGGTGGACGACGCACATCCATGTCGGGTCAGGCAGCGCAGCATTTGCATCCGTCAGCAGCGGGGGGCGTGATGGTATCGCCTAGCCGCACGCATTCGCATGCACGCACGGGGTCTATGGGCACAGCACTCACACCCTACGCCCATCCACCAACCCCAGGCCAGCTCGATACATCGTCATTCGCAGTCGCCGAGTTCTTTTCCCATGACCAGAGCGTCTGGCCCCTCGCGATTCAGAACGACGACTTTGACCAGGAGGCGGTCAACCTCATCGCCTCCGCCATGCAGTTACCCTCCTACCCACAGCAGTAGCCCTAGCCCACAACCACACTACGGTACAGCGTGAAAAAGTATAATTCAATGCGATTCGTGTTACAACAAAAAAGTGTCCAGGGGGTGAGGGGTCGTGTGATGCAAATCCCAGTGCGTGAGTTATCGTAAAGAGGATGGAGGAGGGGGGAATTTAGGGGTGCGAGTCGTCGGGGTTGGCGACGAACAGGGTGGGTCGGGGAACCATGGTGGTGTAGACGCTCTTGGATGTGCGCGAGGTGGTGGTGGGCGATGGCGAGGTGGTGCGCTGCGGGCTGGTCGAGGGCGCTTGGGCTTTGGACAGGCTTGCGCTCCATGCGGAGGGTGCCGGGTCGGCGGGCGAGTGCGACTCGAACGCCTTGACGCGCTCCTTTACGCTCGCCGTGTTGGCCGCCGGCAGAGCTGGCGCCGAGGCGTGCGGCGTACGCGACGGGAAGAGCGGCGACACCATGACCGGATTGAGCCTTGCGCGCTTCGTTGTGAGCGGCGTGATCGACGGTGTCTCCGACACGTTGGACGCCCGCAACCTCGCCCCCACGGGCGACAGCGCCTCGGCCCCGTTGGGCGTGTCGTGCTCCTCATCCACGTCCTGCAGCCGTGCGGCTCCGGACCACAACTCAGGCTTCCACACCACCTCGCCCGGCGTCTCCTCCTCGTCCACCGTATCGACTGCGTCGCTCGATGCAATGTTGCGTGGTCGCAGCAGTGTCGGTGCGCGGCTGAGGGCATGGTCGCTCTCGCCGTCGCTGGCGCTGCTGCGCGTGCGCGTCGAGTGCGTGCGTCGGCTGCTGCCCGTGCGCACGCGCTGGATCACATCCATCCCGCGCAAGCGCGACTCAAAGTGCGACGAAGCCCCCGTACGTGCCGACCCCACACTCGAGACCGAGCGCCCCTGCTCGTGCCCCACCTCGCCCATGCGGCGGCCGTGCTCGTCCAACCCAACTGCGTCTGCGAACGGGTTCTGCTCCGATACCTCGCGCGAGCGCGGCGACTCGCGGATCGCCTGCAGCCCGCTCACCGGCGGCGGCGCTGGATCGCGGATGGGCATCGCCGCGTTCGGCCCGGATAGGAAGCGACCCGATGCACTGCGTTCGGGTCGAGAGGAGCCCATGAAGCGGTCCCACCACGTCGGGCTGCGTTTCATCATGTTCCCGCTGTACCGCCCGTGGCTGGTGTCGGAGAAAGAGACAAGCCCGCCAGACGAGAGCGCGTCCGACGACTTGGACGAGCTCGGCACATCGCTGCGGCTCGCGGTGCTGTGCGACTGAAGTGACGGTCCCGACGATGCGCCGCCCTCTTGCGTGTCGATGTCCGACCGCCCGTCGTCTGATCGGGGCGACTCGTCGTATTCCTCGACCTCGCGATCGGCAAGTCGACCGTACCCACGTGCGCCTGCTGCAGCGGCGGCGAAGCCAAGAGCGCGCGACTCCTCGGGGCGGTCTTCGAACGGCGAGTATTCGTGCTCTGCCTCGTCGTCGTGCTGCAACTGGCCAATGTCGCCACTGGACAGATCGTGATCGCCAACGTGCACATATGAGTGCTCACGCATACGGCGGCCGTGCCACAGCTCCGCGTTTTCTTCGTCGTCGTCGTCATCGCCAAAGTTTGGCAGACGTTCCGCGGATGCAAGAGGACGGAAAAGGCTGTTGCCGTCGCCCTCGTCGGCGAGCATGTCGACGCGCGGCACGACGTGTGCATCGCGCTTACCTCGGCCAGCGAGGATGGCAATGCGCTCGCGGAAGTGCGGTCCAGATCCCTCCATCGCATGCCCCACGTTGCCCGCCGTCCAGGGCGATCCCTCGGTACGAGCGCGCTTGCGTCCATAAGCCATGCCGCCCGTGAGTGGCGCGCCGCCGTCGGTGCGATGGTAGGGTCGATCGTAGTCGCTCTGAATGAAGCCTTTCTCCATCAGATAGTCGTCGTCCGAGGGCCCACCGGTACGACGTGCGCCAAAGCCAAGCACGCCAGTCGAGCCTCGGCCATAACGGCGGTAGTTGTTGAGCGAACGACGGCGGTAGGCTGCGTAGCCGGCTCCTACCACCAGGCCGGCTCCAAGGAGTGCGCCGACGGCTGCACCAGCCTTGGCACCATCGCTAGCGCCGCTGCTGCCGCTGTCACCGTCGCCGTGCGCCGTGTTTCCGGAGGGGAAGCTGCCTGACGTCGAGGTGGTGCCGGCATCGCCCGAGTCAGAGCCAGCATCGGTGGAAGCGTTGCCGCCCGAGCTGGAGCTGGAGCCGTTGCCCGCGGATGAGGATCCGCTCGAGGATCCCTGGCCCCCCGAGGAGGAGGCGGGTCGCGACATCTGCGGGTCGGGTGTGTAAGTGGAGGAGGACCAGCTTCCGCCGGACCAGCTTCCCTTGAGCGAGGAGGAAGCGGTTAGCGACGACGCGTCAAAGACATGGACGCCGGTGGGTGCGGCATTGCCGCCTGCCCAGCCAAACGAGATGAGGACTTCCCTGCCATACGCCACCGCGGAATGGCCGTAGCGGGCGCCGGGTCCTGCGGTGGCGTCGAGCTGCGTCCATACGGGCGGGTTGACGCTCCAGTCGAGGATCCAAGCGTCACTGAAGGCAGTGGAGAGATCCTGGCTGGCGCCACCGTGGATAAAGATGCGCTGGTTGGGGAGAGAGACGGCGACGTGATCGCGGCGCGGTGCGGGAAAGGCAGGTGCGCGCCTCTGCGACGCGGCGTCGGTTGCGTTGGAAGCAGCCTGGGTAGCGGTTTGGGTCCATCTATTCGTTGCGCTCGAGTAGGAATAGATGTCCTCCATGGACTGAAGCTGGCCCGACGCATCGAGACCGCCGAGGAGGAGAAGCGTGCCGTCACTGAGCAAGGTGGACGTGGACCCGACGAGGCTGCCTGGGGGGGCAGCCGGTGCAAGCTCGAAGACGGGTGACGAGGCAGAGGAGTCGATGGACCATCGCTCGTCGAGGGTGAGGCCGGAGCCGTCTGCCTTTTGACCGCCGACGATCCAGACGGAGCCGCGACCGTTAGCTTCGCTGGTGTGGTAGATCCTGCGCATGGGCTGGTTCCAGGATGCGGGGACGGGCTGGTAGCTGACGGTATGATTGGAAGCGGGACCGGCGATGTTGACGATGAAGGCGGAATCGTTGTTGGTCTGGACGGGGACAGTCGGGCTACCATCGCCGCCGAAGAGGAGGAGCGATGTGGAGTTGAGGGGCGAGATGGTGTGGAAAGAGACAGCGGGTGCAGCTGCGGCTGGGTCCTGGAGCGAAATCGACTGCCATGGCGGGGAGGCTAGCGAGAAGGATGTTGAGAGGTCGAGAGCGTACATCTGCGCATCGCTGGGTGCTGAGCTGTATGTGAAGCCGCCGCCGGTACCCTGAGTCTTACCGCCTTGTACGACGAAGAGGGAGCCGACAAGTGCCGAGGCTTGACCCCATCGTGCTGGAATGGAATCTGCTGCCGACTGTGCCGAGGTGAGGTGCGCGAAGGGGAGACAGAGAGCCAGTAGCCAGAGGCCTCGAGGGGCGGAGCATCTTGCCGTTGGCGTGTGCGCGGATGGGCGGCGCATGGCGGGATGTGATGATGCAAAAAGGCTGACCATCTCGTGTACTTTGGACGTACGGCGGAGCTGCAGCTAGATGAAGACGGACGCGCTCTCCGCGGCGAGCACCGAGGCGGAACGCACCCGTATGAAGTCGCACACGGAGGCAAGGCGCCGGTGAAATCGGAAAAGGTGAAGGAAGGGTGTCGGATGGTGGATGGAGACGAAGCGATGGTTGGCGTTAGCTAGCGAGGGGTCGTGAGCGAAGACGTTGGCGAAGATGGTGTTGTTGAAAAAAGAGGGTCTTGTCGGAGTGAAGGGGCCAAAGAGCGGCAAGACGATGCTGTGAGCGAGACAGGGAGAGTTGGATGGAGGGCGGCGGGCCGTGGAGCTGCAGGTTGCTGCAGTGGTCGGACCTCGAGTCCAGAATCCCGACTTTTGGCGGCTTCCTCTGCAGCTGCAGATTGGATTCAATCACGGGCAGCAAGATGCTGCCGAGCGTGCCGAGAGAATGGGAAAGGGGCCACACCTCCTCCGCCGCCACTCTGGGTCAAGTAGACTGGATCGGGGCAGTGACTTGGTTTGAGACGTTATGATGCTTTGGCTCAATGTGAAGAAGAAGGTGGGAGGAGTAGCGAGGCGAAAGTGGGTTGCAGTTGCAGTCGCATCGGGCGTCGTTTGAGGTTGCTTGGCTGTGACACCAAATAGGGGTGGCATGCAGGCCAAGTGCTGTTTTTTTGCTTTTTGTTTTTGCTTCTCATCGGCACTTCCGGCGAGTTTGGTCGTCTCCCACCTCATGCTTTATCCGCTCGAGAATACATTTCGAGCCCGTCGCATGTATGCGGTCCGCAGACTGCATGATCCCAAGTGGAAGTATCGAAGCATCAAGACGCTGGGCATCGTGCCTGGATGGAGGAGCCAAATAGAACTTGAAGTGACTTTTGACAAGCAGGCCGTGCGAATGCGTCGAAAGTAACTTCTAAGCCACGCGTGCAGCGGAGTGCAGTTGACGCGTCTCTCTCGTTTTCCACCGCCTCGCCGAATTTGGAAACAAGGCGACGGGCCGTTGATTGCTCCCGGCCAGGAACTGTCGAGCTCCTTGCGCTCTTGGCTAGCCTAGCCCCTTTGATACTGTTGTGAGCCTGTGTGACTATACAAGCTCCTTTCCCAGCGAACGTTCACTTGGACACTGTGGCGCGTGCCATCCAAGACGGCTGCACAAGACAGGCTGAGCGTGGCTTTGGTGTTGGTGTGGAGGTTCGCTGCAGCAGCCTAGCCAAGAAGCAGGAAGATCGCCCTTCTTTGACGCGTGTCAGGGCGCGCCTCCAGAAGGCTCTGTGGGCAAGTGTGCCTTCCCGCCGGGCACCTCCCGACGAGCCCCTGTCAGGACGAAAAATAAATTTAAAAAATAAAATCAATTCCGAATTTGCCGAGACTGTTGGTCTCTGTGTGCGGAGTGAGTCGTTCGCTACCCCTGAGTGACGCAACAAGCAACGCACCGCCTTCATCCAGACGGCGCTCCTGCCGCCTGCTCATCGTTGGTATGAGGCTGGAGGACGTGTGTGGCGCCAATGACGACGACGCCAATGATGCAGGATGAGCCTGTTTTCGCAGCTTGCATTGATACCAGTCGGCAGTCTGCACCAACAAGGCTTGTCGCCGGCCGAAATAAGGCTCGTTGTGACGCTCAATCGCATCTTGCTATACAGTATCGTAGCAGAGCATGCTACGGTGCTGTCTCACGACAAGGTTAACGTTCCCACGCATGGCTCAGCTCTTTACGAGCTCGCAATCCATGGCTCCTTGCCCTCAGGAGAAGTCGGATCTTCCGAAGCTCAGCGTCCCGTGCCTCCGCGGCTTTACGCAGTTGCATCATCAGAGCGCGCAAGGTGGGTTTACCTTTTGCAGCGGAACGAGTGTGCCGGAGCCGATCGACGCTGCTCGATCCTTCTGTCGCTCTATCCAGCGGACTCAGCTTCTCTGCTCGATGCTCAAGATGAAGCACAGAACTTCGCCGTCCGCTTTGGGCCAACTGGGATTCTCGAAATTGGTCAATTTTGGCGGTTGGGATTTCAGTCTCCGCGACTGCCAACTTGGGGAGGGGGGTCGGGGCTGCTGCAGCTCTGCAGCCTTGCATGAGGAGCGGCCGCCCAAATGCAAAAAAAGAGGCACCAGGGTCCCATGCAAAATTGCGCTGACGTTGCTTCGCCCACCTGCCTTTTTCAACGCAACTCGCGAGCATCTCGCCCCTGACCAACACAGCCTAGCCAGCTCAACACGCTTCCTTGGCCGGGCGCCGTCCCCTCCTCGTCTCCTCCCTCTTGCCCTTCTTGTTGCACCTCTCCAGCTTGGCTCTGCTGCGCTTTCCCAGCTCCATATTTCTATCTCCGCCAACATCTCAAAAAGTTGTTACGAACCGCATCGGCCCAAGTTTGCGCGCTCTCTCTCCTCCCAAGTGCGCCTTGCCTTGCTACACCATCCCTCCCTCCGCCTTCCCAACCAGCTCCGCATCCGGTTCAGCCACGCTGCCAACGGTCGGTCTTTGCACTCAAGCTTGCCTGCCGTCTCGAGCCCTGATCATCTTCCTCGTCGGCCGCTTCTTTCGCTTCTTCCACCGACTCCGCCATCCGTCCGCATCCGATTCGGACTAAAGCGCACTCGACATCAAACACCACTCTGCACCACCGCCGGAGGCCTTCCCATCCCGCCACCATCCCGCTCATCTAATCTCGTTTCCCACCTCGTCCATCTCGCCGCTCTCGTAGATCCACAACCTTGTCCCAATCTCCGACACACGTCGATCCCATCCTTCCTCTCTTCTCCTCTCCGCATTCAGTCTCACCCCGTACTTTCGTAAGTCTTCGCTCCATCATCACCGGTCCATCCGGCTTCTTGACGTCCCGCCCGTCCATTCGCCGCATCTCCACCACATATACATACCTGCCACGCGGATCCTACATCATTGGACCCTGTCCCTTCCCGTCTCTCCCGTTCCATCTCTTCCCGCTATCAAGCTCCTCTGAACTGACACCATCCTTCCAATCACCACCATCCTCGATACTAGCATCAAGCACACCTAGTCTCAACAACATCGAGCTTGCGCTGCCGTTCACCCCGGTCGCCTCGCCCAGCCCTCCTCCTCTAGCACACACGACTCGCCAGCCATGGACAGGTTCGACGTCATCAACTTTGCCGACCTCTCCGGCCCCAACGGCGGCGACTGGGTCCGCATCGGCGGTGGCAGCTTCGGCGTCGTCTTCAAGGGCGAATACCTCGGAACAGAAGTTGCCATCAAAGAGGTCCTCCCAAACAACACCTACGACGTCGAAAAGTACTTTGAGCGCGAATGCGTCCTCATGAAGGAGGCTCGCCACCCCAACATCGTCCAGTACATCGGCCTCACAAAAAGCCCAGGCCCCGACGGCAGGATCTACATCATCTCGGAATTCGTCGGCGCCAACGTCCGCTCCTACATCGCAGATCACTCCAAGCCCTTCCCATGGCGCCTCCGCATGAGCTTCGCCATGGACATGGCCAGAGCGCTCGCCTACCTCCACGCACGCAACTGCATGCATCGCGACCTCAAGGGCGAAAACCTCCTCATCACCGCAAACGAGCGAATCAAGGTCTGCGACTTTGGCTTTGCCCGCATCGCCGCACGCAACGAAGACGAGATGCGCAGAATCAGCTACTGCGGCACCGACGGCTACATGTCGCCCGAGATCCTCCTCGGCGTCGACTTCAGCCTCCCCTCCGACGTCTTTTCCCTCGGCGTCATCTTTGCCGAGATCGCTTCGCGCCACCTCGTCGACTCGCACACCTTCAAGCGCACCATGCCCAGCTTCGGCCTCGACGCAGACGAGGTGCGCGAAATGGCTTCCGAAGGCTGCCCTCCCGCCTTCATCCAGCTCGCCCTCGACTGTGTCGAAGAGGACCCTCGCGACCGTCCCGAGATGCGCCAGGTCGTCTCGAGGCTCCGCGACATTGAGCGCGAGGTGCTCCTGCGCGAAGAAGCCGAAAACCGCTACGCCATCGGAAGCGTCCGAGGCGCCACCATCCAGTCCATCATGGGCACAAAACTCAAGCGCGCCGCTCCTCCACGCCTCCCAAGCTTCAACGGCGCCCTCAAGCTCGGCAGCCGCTCCCATCCCGGCTCAGACGACAGCGGCGACGAGATCGAAGAGGCGCTAGCCGCGCTCGAAAAGATCGGCGTCGACCCCGACGATGCCAGGTCGCCCGGCACCATCAAGGGCTCCAACCCGAGCACCCTCAAGGTCTCGGGCCACGGCAACCCATGGTGGAGCGACGATGCCACCGAGGGGCTTCCCAGCATCAACCGCAGCTGGCTCGCCTCGCCCGGCGCCGCCGCCGAGCGCATTCGCCAGGAATCCGAGGCGGCTCTGCTCGACAATGCCGACTACGCCGAGAGCGACTACAGCACCTCGGTCGTGCGCTCCTCCAAAATGACCCAGCGACATGCGCCGCTGGCCATGCTCGACGAACGCGCATCCACGCTCTCGGTTCGCACGCTGCGTCAGAGCGACTCGCCGCTCCTCATCCCGGCGCGCAGAGGCTCCGCCGACGCATCGGCCATGCAGTCGTTCATGACCGCACGCACGCACCGTCCCGACCCGTCCATGGCGCTCGCCACCATCGCTTCGGTCAGCTCCGGCGTGATCGAGCCCGTTCCGATTTGCCATCGATTCACGCTCGTCAAGAACGGCACGCGCCGACCAGCCTCGGTCACTGCAGCGGCGCAGCAGGCGGTCTCGGGCTCGAGCCACCAGCACGCCAGCGCCTACCCGAGCCTGCTCCCACCCGCTGTCATGCTTGCTAACGCCCTCGCCAAGTGCTGGGTGTGCGGCAAGCGTATCGGCTGGAAGCCCTTTATGGACTGCGATGACTGCCCCTACAAAACACACGTCGCTTGTGCCGAGCTCGCGCCACCCACGTGCCAGGACGTCACCATCCCGCTCGCTCCGGGCGGCAGCAGCGTCCAGCCCGTGCTGTCGCCGCACAATGCCTCGCGCCGCAACTCCAAGGCCACCGACGTGGGCGACCAGCGCGAGATCTCGGCGGCTGCAGCCGCGCTCCGCCGCGCGTCGCTCAAGGACGACACGGACGACCCAGCGTCGCCGGCGATGGCCAAGCCAAAGACCAAGAAGAAGCTCTTTGGCGGCTCGGCGGTGAACAAGAGCGCCGTCCGGGCTTGAACACACGCGGCCCCAGTCCGACTTTAATAGACTTTCACGACCCCGATACGAACGATCCCCTTCTCATCCGGCATACCTTCTCACGCTTTGTCCACGCCTCGCTCCTGGTTTCGGTTTCTGGTTTCGCGCACTTTCTCACGCATCTGTACTCTTTGCTCAATCCTTCATTCAGTTTTTGCATCTTGAATGCGCGCGTGCATGTGTCAGTCAGACGTTGTGGATGAGAAAGAGAATTGCAATTCGAAACGATGGGAGAATGGATGGGGAAAGATGGGGAAGTTCTAGAAGCAGTGTGGGAAGACTTAGTGACCGGCACGACGGGCTTTACCTGGTCTCTTTGCCGCGCCCGATTTTTGCTTTGGTCGAAATCCAGCCTTGCCGGAGATCTTTGGCTTTGACCCCCTTGCACCTCTGGTGGGACCGGAGCTGAAATCATTGGTCGATTCGGCGGTATTGCTTTTCGAGTACTTCTTCTTGCCTCCAAATCCGTACTTTGCATCTCTTGCTGTTCGGGGCATTTTGGCTTTGCCACTGGCCTCCCTACCCTTCCTCTGCTGTTGCGGCTTGCCAGACTTGGGTTGGTCACCAATAGCTTCTTCCAACCTCACGTCGAATTGGTCCTCGTCATCGTCAACATCGCCGTGTTTGCGCTTGAGACCGGCAATGCGTTCGTTGAGTTGCTTCTTGTTGCGAATGCGCTCCTGCAGTTTCTCCACCTGCACCTTTTTACCGAACTTCTTGAGCTCGCGTTGCTTCTTGGCCGCTTCGGACGCTTTGATCGCCGCGGACTCGTCGAGAAGCTTCTGTCGGATGCGCTCCATGTGCTCGTCCGTCTTGACCATTTCGGCAAAGTAGTCCGACGGTCGAGAGAATGCAACGCCCGCTGATTCGACAAGCTTACGGCCCTCGACAGCAGCGTGAAGCGCTTGCTTGTAGAACGCAAGCTCGCGCTCGAGGTCATTCTCCACATCCGTAACCGTCGAGGAGATGGTGGACGGGTAGACGATGCGCATCGTCTCGATCCACGGAAGCTTCGAGGTGGCCGTGTCGAGAGAGATGTCCGAAGTGATGCGCCGCAGTGCTGCCTCGTTGTTCACCTTGATGCGCTGCACGCGTGACGCCTTGGCCGCTTCCGACAGCTCAACGTCGTCCGGAAGATCTTCGTATGCGATCGCTTCTTCTTCGTCTTCCTCCTCCTCTTCCTCTTCTTCCTCCTCGTTGGCGGAATCGGAGTCAGACTCCTCGACGGGCACGAGACCACTGCGTGCGATCGAGGCAGCGAGCGTGTCGCCGTTTGCGTTGGGCTTGACGCGCGGGATGTCATCATCCACCTCCTCGGCGGCGTCCTCTTCGTCGTCCTCCTTTGCTTCCTCCTCGAGATCGTCCTCATCCTCCTCGTCTTCCTCCTCGTCTTCGTCACCAGCAAGCTCGTCGAGAGCGGCCATGTCGACCTCATCGAGGCCGTCGTCGCCGAGTGCAGCCATGAGACGCTGCATGCCCTTCTCCGACACATCCTGTCCGTCCTCGAGATCGGACTCCTCCTCGTCTTCCTCCTCCTGCAGCTCCACATCACTGTCCTCCTCCTCGTCCTCCGAGTCCTCAGCATTGATCGGCTGGGCGGTAGCGAGTGCCGAGGTGGGCTTACGCGCGAGCTTGGCGTGGCTCGCAGGCACCTTGCCCGGCGACGCCTTTGCGGGCGACGGCGACTTCTTGGGCGACACCTTGCGGGGCGAGCTGGTCTTACTGGGGCTCTCAACCTCCTGGGCCTTGGACGCCTTGGGTGTCTTGGGCGTCTTGGGCGTTCTGGGGGTCGAGGAGCTCTTGAGTGGCGAGGGGGTCTTGACCTTGACGCCCGATGCGCGTGCCTGTGCGCGCGTCATGCGGCTCGGGGTGGACGTGGATGGCGAGCCGGCGGGCGTCGAGGCCGCAGCCTTCTTCGGTGTGGATTTGGGCGTGCCCGGCATCGTTGCGATCTCAAGCAGTGTCCCCAAATGTGGTCGAGATGGATGGAGGGATGGAGAAAGCGCGTGGTCGAGGCTGCTGGGTGGAGCGTGGAAGTTTCGCGCTTCTCCACGCAGAAAAAAAAAGTCGGCTGTCGAGAAAATTTCCACGCATTTGAGCCACGCCGGGTGTCCGAAAAAAAGTTGCTTACGAACCTTCCTGTCAGCACATACTCGACTGTGACAGTTTGATCGATGTAACAAAAGAGAAAATTTCGGCTGAACTCTGAGCCGATGAATCAGCGTCGCATGTCGGCACCATGTGGCGCTGACAGGCGCTGCAGCCAGGATGAGTGAGCGTACCGCTGCGAGGTGCATTCGGGATGGCTACGAGCCGAATCCTGACGTCAAACAGCGCCGTGACCGAATCCGCCGAGACTGGTCCTCGGTCAGATTGCAAGCTATATAAACCTCCTTCTAAGATCAGCTCGGGTTGGGAGAGATTCATCATCATCACGACAAAGACAAACCAAGATGGAGAAGACATTCAACGACTCGCTTCCTACCGGCGCCCAGCGCGACCAGGACAACCAGCAGCGCGCACAGCAGGGCGAGCCCCAGATCCCCCATGCTGCCGGCCGCGAACAGGTCGCTTCCAAGGATCCCAAAGGTAAGCTTCGCCCCTAAAACGACAGGTGAATACCGTATCGTGAGGGACAGCGGCTGATAATGTGGTGCTCGGTCTCATGGACAGAATACGACGTTCGTGGAGGTCCCGGATCGGAGGGCAACAAGCCTGTTCAAGAGCCCACTATCTAAAGCTCCAGGGGCGCAAATGGCACACGCTAGCAATCTAATGAACGTGTATTCCAGCCAAAGCCGAAATTTTCTAACGAGTGCGAGTGAAGGGCTGCGAGTGAAGGGTGTGGTCTAGCGTCGTTCGCGCATCCTCCAGGTGACTGCGCAGGCCAGGAGGATGAACAAGCCCAGCACAAAGCCCAGCGCAAGCACGAGCAGGTCCCTATAGAACGCGTCGGCCTTGAACGCAAACAGGTTGCCCGAGAAGACGGATACGCTGGCCGTGATCGACACGCCGCCTACGGTATCGACGAGCTGGAGTCCGCTGAGCTCGTGACTCGCCACTGCCTCGAGCGCGTACTTCATGGGACAGATCCACTGGAGCCATCTAAACACCTGCGGCAGCTCGTTGAGGTTGAGCAAGAAGCCGCCGAATCCAATGTTGAACAGGATGAACAATCCGCCCAGCAGGATGCTTACGGATACATCCTCCACCACCGCCGCCAGCAGCATGTTGTACAGCGCCATGGCCACGGCGAAGAGTACGGCGATGAGGACGAATTCGAAAAAGGCGCTCGCACGCGCGCGGAGTCCAACCATCCAGTACATGATGATGCTGAGGATGAGCGCGGGGGCGATCCGAAGCAGCGACAGATCATACACGAGGTAGCTGACAAGCCACGACAGAGAGCCGTACATGCCGTTGGCACGTTCGCGCATCATGAGCGGACGTGCTTTGGCCAGCGCCGTAGCTGCCGACAGCGCCGAGAACGAAAGAAGGATGAACAGAAAGTACATCGATCCTACGCGGTTCTGGAACCCGGCGATCGTAAGCTTGACCTTGTAGAAGCATCCGCCCACAATCAGACCCACTGCAACCGCACCCACAATATGCGCCAGCGCTCCACCGGGGTCGCGTCGCGCAGTGATGAAGTTGCGTCGACAGAGCGTGGTGAACTGCGTCATGAAGCACGCCATCGACTCGCTACCCACCGCCTTCTCCCACGGTGTGCCTGCCTCGACCGAGCCCCTGTCGGCATCGCTGGTAGCGCCGTCCGAAAGACTGCTCGACTTTTCGTGCAGCGGTGTCTCGGTACTCGTGTGCGGCGCCGAGGCGATCCGGAGCAGGTGGTCGGCGACGTTGTGTCCCGGCGGACATCTTTCGCCCATCTTCTGGCACCACTCGAGCGAATCCGCCGGCGAGCCATGGTACAGCACCGCACCGCGCGACATGAGCATCACCTGGTCAAAGCTGTAGTAGATCTCCGACGATGGCTGGTGAACCGTGACGACGACCGTGGTCGAGCCAGCACCTGCGCCGTGCGCCAGCTCGCGGAACGCCGCCACGACGCGTGAGGCGGAGAAGGCGTCCAGGCCCGAAAGCGGTTCGTCGGCAACGAGCAGACGCGGGCGCGAGACGAGTGCACATCCAATCGACACTCGTCTTCGCTCGCCGCCCGACAGGCCGCGTCGGGTAGAATCGCCAATGCGCTTGTCGGCCACGCGCTCCAGCTCAAGCTGTGCAATGGTCGTGCCGACGATCTCGCTCTTCTCGGCAGGCGACACGTTGTCCGGCAGCGAGAGGTCGGCAGCCATCTGCAGAGCCTCACGCACCGTCGAGAAGGCAGGCAGTGCGTCTTCCTGATCGACAAAGCCGATGGAGCGTCGCGATGGCCCCGCCTCGAATGCCTCGGTGGCGGCGGGATCGAGTGCTTGGATGGCGCCCGAGACGCGGCCGATCTTGTGGCGGCCTGCCAGGATCTCGACGAGACTCGTCTTACCGGCGCCCGAAGGGCCTAGCACGGCGACCATGCAGCCGGGCTCGATACGGCCCGAGCTGTTGCGCAGCACGGTCAGATCGCCACCCGAAGCGGACGATGCGTGGAACGACGTGGAGGGCACGATCTCGGCGAGCTGCTCGGCGCTTGGTGTGGACTTGCGCCTGCGCAGACCGACGCTGGTGTCTGGCACGGCATAGGTTAGGTTGTGCCACTGCAGGCCAATCGGCTCGGCGATGGCGCCCTTTGGCAGCCGCCTAGCCTTCCTCTGTTGCCAGAGGCCGATCAGGAGCAGCGCCGCGATGGCGGCGACTGCCACGCCGAGGATGACAAGACCGGCAATGACAGCATTGCTGAGTCCTGAGCCGCTGCCGTTGCTACTCGACTCGCCCGAACCGGTGGCCCAAAAAGTGTCGAGCTCGGCCTGGGTGACGCAAGAGCCGAACTGACACTGGTCGAGCGGAAGACCCTCTGGACCGAGGAAGTTGTTGAGCAGCTCGCCACGGAAGGCGCAGTGGGAGGCGGCGGTCGGATTGGTGGGGTCGAGGTAGTCGCAAGGCATGGTGAGCGTGCCGTTGAGCTGGTTGATGACGGGCGAGAGGTCGAGCTGACCCTTGCCGCACATGGTCGTGCCGGGGATGCAGTAGCATTGGAGCGAGTTGCATGTCCAGAGCGAGCTGCCGAATCGTGCTTGCGGGTCGAGAGTCTCTGTCGAGTTGCGGGCGGTGCATCCGGCCGCCTGGCAGTAGAACTGCTCCACGCCGTCGAGCCATACCTGGGAGAGGGCGGTGTTGGGCTGCTCGGACCAGGTGGCGAGGCCGGTGCGGGCAAAGTCGTCGGTCTGGTAAGTCTTGGAGAGGGTCATGCGCAGCTCGCCCGGATAGACGCCGTTGACTGTGGTCTGGTTGACGTTGCAGTCGATGTAGGTGGTGCGAACGGCCGAGGGCTGCTTGTGGCACACGAGCGTGTCGTTGGTGCCAAAGAGGGAGGAGGAGGAGCCGAGACCGAGCGACGATTTGCGTGCCTGACAGGCGGCGGGCGACTGGCATACATTGCAGTTGATGCCCCCGAAGCCGGCGTCGCATGAGCTGCACTGCTTGTCGGCAGTGGGCTTGGGTGTGCGTGCGTCTGGCGCGACGAAGGGGGAGCTGCACGTGGCGGTGTTGCAAGCTGTGCCATTGGAGGAGGTGAGACCCGGCGGACAGCTCTTGTACATGGAGAGAGCACTGACCGACATGCTGTTGGAGCGGCCAAGCGTAGGCGAGGGACGAAAGGTGCGGGTGTTTGAAGCCGAGAAGGGGGGGCAACAGGAGGTGTTGCGATCTTATACTCTGCACTGGCCTCGAGTGGCCCAGCAACGGCGGTGTGCGATCGGTTGAGTCTAATGAGGTGGGTTGGCTCTGATTTTGATCAGTCTATGATGTTTGGTGGGGGCGACTGTTGTTGAATGAGGTGGCGGGAGCCAGAGGGTGTCGTCGCTCGCTTGGGTGGAGCCGGTATGCAATCGTGCAGGAACCTGCGTGCTCCGAAATGAAGGATGTGGGGTGCGTCAGTTTTCAATGCGGACGCCGCTGTCGCCAAAGTTGCGGAGGCAACCCGATGAGATGAAGGAGGCGACGAGGAAAGGAAGGAAGAACGGCGGCTGCCAATCGACGGCGGAGCGACTCGGCGTGGCCGAGCTGGGCAGTTGCTGCTCAGAAGCTGTGAGGCAGTGAGTAGGGTGGCGGCGCATGGCAGTGCCGCTTTCTTCGAGTGGAGTGCAGCGGCAGCGGCAGCGCCTGCGCCTGCGCGGATGGGGGCGTGGGCCAAGCGAGAGAGGCTGCAGGGCGGTCAGGGTGCAGCGCGGGTCCAGCTATTTTCTTGTTCGGATTTTGGCAGCTTTCCTCACCGATTCGACCAACACGCGCCCCGTCTGTCCGGCACGGGCAAGGCGACACGGTCCCGTGTCACGGCACCAAGCTCGCAGCTCGCGCTTGCCGCCGATTCGACGATTGTGACACTCTTGCGCTGTCTCCGCACAGATGGAGGTATTGGCTGCAAGGTGCGCTCGCCGGCGATACATCCATCGATCGACGAAAGCAACGGATGGTATCGGGTCAAGTAGCGCAGGACTGCAACCTCTGTCGCCACGTGTGAAGCAGGTCGAGCAGGTGTGGGTTGCATCTTGGATCATCTTGTGAGAGAACAGGGAATTGATTTGGATTTTTGGCATTTTTTGCGGGCGAAGAAATTCGCTGCCAAAAAACAAGGCTTCGAAACGGGCCCTATGGAAACCCGGTCTTTTTTTTCTTTCTTTTTCTTTTTTCTCTCTTTTCCGAAGTGCGGGGCCTTGTCAGGTCCCTGCATCTTGGCGCCCGTCAGCTCTGTCGAGGGCGGATCGAAAAAAAAACGAGCATAATTCGGGCTCGCTTATGCGAAGGCGCACGAAACAGGAAAGCGATGCGTCTCAGCCAGCATCCTGCCCTTCAGATTCGGGCTCCGGGCCAGTCATCCAACCGCGTCTGGAGCAGAGCCAGGCGCCAGGAACGCTGGTCGGAACGCCTTTCGGCTCGGCCGTAATGGGATGACTGCGGTAGGGCGCACTGCTGCCGCAAGCAAGCTCAGACTCCACACCAAGACGCTTAAGCTCTCGAAAGCGCGACAACGCCTCAAACCAACAGCGACGACTGCCCAGGAGCGCGATCAGAGCCAGTTCCAGCTGGGAGGCATGCACGTCGGATCGAAATTGCGTCTGACTTGCACCATGAGCTTTGCACCGCTCTCGCCTGGCAGGCAGGACAGCCCACCTGACAGACTCAGAACCAAGACCCTGGCGAGAGCGTTAAGAGATCGAACGCAGAGGTTGGAGCCGATGCGGAAAGCTCAAGTTAAAGCTCTGGTACTCCATCTCGAGAGATGCAGATCGCCATCTACGCCAGCATCTGGCTGCTGGCTGGCCTTCAAAATTTTCGCGGCCCAGGCGCGCGCACCGCGCTCGATGGCGGGTGTCATCGACTCTACAAGGCTTGCACGCCCGCGCTCTCGCGTCGTGCAAAGGCCAAGGCGGGAAGGCGAGCAAGCTGCAGCTGGGCGCGTCCTTTTCGAATTGAATTCAGAGCTCGCCTTCGCAGCTCAGGACAGGCAGGCAGGCAGGCAGACAGACAGACAGACGGCCTGCATCATCGACTCGCGTCCAGCCTGGTTCAATTCTATTCGCGCCTCGACAGACAAGCTTTGCTTGCAACGCGAAGGCTCACCATCCCTCTGTATCCCTCTGTGGACGTAGCCATGCCTCACTGATCCGCTCCATGGCCCTCTCTCTCTCTCTCTCTCTCTCGCCAGCTTGCGATATTACGTCCGAAGTGAGAGCTCAAAGTAGTGTGGTAGAAATGTGTCGAGGCCACGATGCTGTGGAGTGGAAATTGGGATCGGATGCGGGTCCAGGCCAGCAGCAGTGCCTGGTTGGCGCAGCGGGGTCGACACTGGGCTGGTGCCGGATTTTTGGAATTTCGCGTCCGCTGGCCTGGCACGGCTTAGGTTTTGACTGCTGAGCTGCCTCTGGACGAGTTAAACTGTCGCTGCAACTGACGCACTTGCTCGCCTTGCTTTTTTGGCTGCGATGGGCTGCGCTGGGCTGGCTCACTCACTTCCGGCTCTCGCTCGCCCTGTGGATTTCGAGTGGCCTCGACGGGAGGCAGCAGAGTGGCAAGACGACGCAATGTAGCGACGCCAGACGCCCTGGCAGACACCGTTGCCGCTTGCCGTCCGCTCGGTTCTGGTCCTGGTTCTGGTTCTGGGCCCACTCCGCCCGTCCGCCCTCGCACCGCTGGGCCTGATCACCACCTCCCGCTTCTCCCTTCGCGCCCTCGCCATCCCCTACACCATCCCTTCCGCAACCGCTACCCCTCCCTCTGGGCTCGTCGCTCCTCATCACCAAGCGACTGTCCTCCATCCCTCTCGTCTTGGCTCGTGCTGCCTTCGTCGTCTCTGCCACCGTCGCCACCGTCACCTTGGCCGGCCCGTCTCTCTAGGCGCAATCCATTCGACCTTGACTGCTGGCGCGTAAGCCACACTGCCATCCGCCTCGTCGCGACGCGTGCACCCTCTCCCCTCCGCCGCTTCTCGGACGGTCGTACGTACGCAGTCACTCGGCCATCCATCCTCCACTCTCCGGGCCAGGATCTGTCTGCGCGCAATCTCAGCACGCCGC
The DNA here is from genome assembly GCF_000747765.1 of Moesziomyces antarcticus. NCBI lineage: Eukaryota > Fungi > Basidiomycota > Ustilaginomycetes > Ustilaginales > Ustilaginaceae > Moesziomyces > Moesziomyces antarcticus. The sequence continues at coordinate 299,449 of NW_014638996.1, forward strand.
ATAGCTGTTCCATCACCACGCTTGCAGCTTCTTCCATCCGTCCCTCTGCCAGAGAAAAAAAAAGACAAGAGCCGCCGATACCCTTCCGTCTTTCGATCACGCAGTCGCTCAACAGAGCCTGACCATCGCCTCACCACCTGATACCCACCTCGGCCATCATCTTGGCTTCCTTGCATCGGTTCCACTCCTTCATCGCGCCCTTCGACAGCCTTTTGCTCGGCGTTGTTATACCTCGTTTCGACGCCACCTCGATTCTTGAGCATCGCGCGTCCGCTCCGCTCAAGCTCCAACGAGCTTCGGCATTCCATCAGCTAGCTCCACGCTATCGCTGCTTCACCCACGCGATTCGCAAGTGCTCACCATCGCCCGACGCCGCCTTGCTTCACCTGCTGCTGCCCGGCATAAAATCTCCGCGACCCTCTTTAGGTCTCAGCGTCCTCCTAGCGTCGCCTCTTGCGTCTGGACATCCGCCTGACTCTCTTCCTTGGCCTACTTGGATGTCGGCCCTCCACTGCCTCGCATCTTGATCGCCATCCATAGAGCCAATCGAGCTCAGCATCGGCTCAGCCCCGCTCACGTCCTTGTCGTCGTGCAGCAACCGAGCCCAAGCTCGAGCTCTCCCGGCTCAACCCCTCTCCTCCGCCCCACATCGGCTTGCATCCATCTGCAGCCGTTCGAGTGATCCACTCTAGCTGGCCACTCGCCACCCACTGCCGCAACCATGTCGGGCTTCGACCAGACGCACAACAATGCGTTCTTCAACTTTAACAACCTCACTCCACAGCAGCTCAACATGCTGCGCCAACAAAATCAGATGCAGCAGGCCGTACAGATGTCTCAGCACCAGCAGCCACAGCCACAGCCGCCACCCGGGTCGCAGCCGCAGCAGATGCAGCAGCACAACCCCATGATGCCCCAGCTCGGTCTGCCCGCCGGCTTCAACCAGCAGCAGCTCCAGGCGCTCATGGCCCAGCAGCAGTCCCAGCTCGCCAACGGCCTCATGCCCAACAACCAGAACCCGCTCATGCAGATGATGCGTCCGCAGTCCATGGTCCAGCAACAGGCTCAGCAGATGCAACAGCAGCAGCCGCAGCAGCAGCTCCAGATGCAGCAACAACAGCAGCAGCAGCAGCAACAACAACAACAGCAGCAGCAGCAGCATGCTCAGTTGCAGGGTCAGATGCCTCATCAGCAGGCCAGCCCTTCCCAGCCGGCCCATCTCCAGCAGCAGCAACAACAGCAGCAGCAACAAAACGCCAACATGGGCTCGACTCCCCAGGTCGGCGGCGTTGCAGGCCCAACACCGACCTTTGCGCAGTTGTCACACGCCATCGAGCAGGCCAAGAAGGGCAACCTCACACAAGAGCAGATGATTCAGGTACGTTCCTCTCACCGCGTCGTCACGCGCATATAGTCGCAAGCGACTCTTACTGACATCGCCATCTGCGTCCCGCTGCCATCCACACCGGGCTCGCCTTGTTTCAATCGCACCAGTTACGCCAGCTGATTACCCGCCAACAGGCCATGCAGGCCCAGCAGCAAGCTGCTCAGAATCAGAATGCCGGTGCAAGGCCGCTGCAGCCGGGCCAGCCCATGATCAATATGTCCGTGCCCAACGGTCAGAATTTCGCCAACGCTCTGCAGAGGACGCCCCAGATGCAGGCCCAGGCACAGATGATGGCCGGCCTTCAGCAGGTCCGTCCTGGCGGACCTCAGTCCACGCCCACCATGGGCTCGCAGCCCTTCCTCCAGCCTGGCCAGCAGCAGCAGCAGCAGCAGCAATCGCCCGCCCAACCGCAACAACAGATGCAGCAACAAGGCCAGCAGCAGCAGCAAGCGCAGCAGCCCAACCAGCAGCAGCAAGTGGGCCTCCAAGGCCCTGCGCAAATGAGCCAACAGCAGCAACAGCAGCAACAGATGGCACGCGGCCAGCCTCCACAACAGGTCGCCGGTCACCCGCAAAATGCGCAGCCGCAGCAGCAGATCATGGGTCAGCAGCCCGGCCAGCCTGGGCAACAAAGGCCAGTGCCCGGCCGCACCGACACGGCCACCGACGCGCGCAATCAGCAGAACCCGCTCAATTTCCTGCGTCTCCTCCACCAGCGAGTCACCGACATCGAGAGCAAGCTCAGCTCGGATCTCAGCGCCGAGGAGCGCCAGGCAGTACAGCAGCAGCACGCCGAGGCAAAGAGGCTCCAGTCCGCCTTGCTACAGCGTCTCAATGTGCAGAATGCACAGCAATTCGCTGCGCTCATGCAACAGGGACAGCAGCAGGCGCAAAATCCACAGGCAAACCAGGCCCAGCCGAACCAGCCATCGCAGTCGCAGCAACCGCAGCAGCCACAGACGCAGCACCAGCAGATGCAGCACCCGCAAGGTCTCGGCGTCATGGGCACCGGCATGATGGGCAACAACCCGGCCGCACAGCCGCAAGCTTCGCCCGTCATCCGACCGCCCAACAGGCCAGGTTCGGCGCGTCCCCCCCCGGGCCAGTTCGGAAGTCCCATGCTCAACCAACCCGGTCTGCAGAACCAGAACGCCCAGCAGACGCAGCCGCACCAGTCGCCTCAAGTGCGCCCCTCGCCACAGATGGGTGCCATCAACGTCGGCGGCCAGCCGGGCATGTCTGGCCTGCAAGGTGTTCCTTCCTTGCGGCCCGAGCAGTTCATGAAGGCGCTGGTGGATCTCATGAAGAAGCGTGGCACGCCCATCACATCGCTTCCAAAGGTGGGCGGTCGCGAACTCGATCTCTACCGCTTCTATCAGATCGTGCAGGCGCACGGCGGCAGCGAAGGTGCGCACCAGAAGGGTGCGTGGCCCGCTATCGCCATGTCGCTCGAACTCGCCCCGCTAGGTTCGCCCCAGACGCAGGCTCTCGGTCAGGCGCTAGCTACCGAGTACCGCAACTACCTAGCGCCGTTCGAAGAGACATGGCAGCGCGCCATGCAGCATCAGTACCAGATGTCCATGGCAGGTGCCGGCCTTGCACAGGGTCAAGGCGCTGGTCAGCCCAACGCACAAGCGCCCGCTTTCCGACCTCTTTCGACACCACAGATGCAATCGCAGCAGCAGCAGCCGCAGCAATCGCAGCAGGCGCAACCGGGTCAGCAGCCGTCCATGATGCCGCCCAACGTGCCACAACAGCAGCCTCAGGGCGCACAGCAGCCAGGGCGACCAGGGCAGCCGTCTCTGGCGGACTTCAATCCGCCTCCGCCGCCCATCCTCACGGCCGACCATCTGGCCAAGCTCGGCATGACGCAGGAGCAGTTCAACAAGGTGTTCCTCAACAACCAGCTCAACATCTGGCGCCAGGAGCAGCTTCAAAACCAACAGCGCCAGCTCAACTCGGGCTTCCAGGCAGGCCAGGCCGGCGCCAACAACATGGCGGGCTTCGGTCAGAACGGCATGCAGCAGCCAGCTCCACCGCAGCAGGCGCAGCCACAACAGCAGCAGCAGCAACAAGCTCAGCAGCAGCAAACGCAGCAACAAGCACAGCAGCAGATGCCCATGGGCTGGCCGAACCAGGTCAGGCCAATGATGCCACAAATCGCAGCGGGACAGCCGTCCCAGTCGCAACCTGCTGGCTTTGGCTCTGCGATGCCGGGTGCGCAGCAGATGCAGAACCCGGGCCAGCTCGGGGCTAACGCGCAACAACCTCAGCAGCCACCTCAGCAGCAGCAGCCTCAGCCCCAGCAGCAGCAGCAGGCTCAAGCGCAGATGCCTGGTCAGCCTTCGCAGCAGTCACAGCCAGGTCAGCAAAATGCGTCGGGTGTGCCGAACGCGTCGGGCCAGCCGCAGGGTCAGCAGGGCCAGATGGCGGGACGCCCGAACAACATGGCGCAGGCGCGCTTCATTGCAGTGAGTCCCGAGCAGCTGGAGCAGGCCCGTGCGGCCATGCAGAAGATCGATCAGGAGCTGGCAACGCAGCGACCGCGCTTGCCCATCATCCAGAACATCGCCGACGACGAGCGCGACCAGATCCTGGACCAAGTGCAGAAACTCGCGCCGATCCAGGCCACGGTCACCGCACTGCTGCCGGCGTTCTACGCGATGAACGGCAACCTCGAGCCCGCCAAGCGCCTCAAGATAATGGCGTTCATGTACAAGGATCAATTCGATCTGCTGCCCAAGAAGCAGTGCATCCTGCGCCTTGCCGACCTGGACAAGCTCAAGATGCAGATGAGCCGGTGCATCAGCTTTGTGCGGTCCAGCAACCCAGACCTGGCTGCGCGCATCATCGCCTCGCTCGGCGACCCATCCCGCATGGCTGCTGCCATGTCCAGCTCCAACGCCAACGCTCCCGCGGCGCCAGGCGCCAATACGAACGGATCTGCCAACGCACCGCCGTCCACCTCGAACGCGGCCGCGGTGCCTGCGCCGCCAGCAGCCGCACCTGCCGAGGCAGGCACCAACGTGCCGCAGGGAGCCGATGCTGCCGCTGGAGCAGCGAATGCCGACGGCACCTTCGACGCGGCTGCTGCGATGCACGGCATCAAGCGTGGCCTGCGTCCGGAGAACCTCAAGCTGCCGCCCAACAAGCGTGCGAAGAATGCCGTGACTGGCAAGGCGATGAGCCCTTCGGCCGGCGCCAACGAGTCGCCCAGGGTGGCTCCGTCACCTGCACAGCCCGAAGACACGCCGACGCCGGCCGGATCGACACCCGCCGGCAAGGGCGGCAAGAAGAACGACAAGCCGGTCAAGGCCGGCAAGACGACTGTCAAAAAGGGCAAAGGCGCCGCGGGCACGCCAACGTCGTCGGCGGCCGAGCCGGACAAGAAGTTCAAGACGAGTGCCGACATTATGGCCGAAGTCAAGCGCGAGATGGCCGAGGCGGAGCGCAAGCGCCGCGAAGAGGGCGGCGGTGGTGCATCTGCTGGCGACGCTTCGGCTGGCGCGGCTGCTGCCAAGGTCGACAGTGCCAACATCAAGGCTGAAGAGGAGGCGGAAGAAAAGCGCAGGAAGGACTCTGAACTTGCTGGACGCGATCCTGCCGGACTGGTCGAGTCGACTTGGCAAGAGCTGCTGGCGACGGGCCATGCCAACAACAACCACCTGCGCGGCATGAACGGTATGCCTGGCGACTTGTCGCTGCTGGGTGCGCCGAGTGGCGGAGCGGGTGGATCGAGCGGTTCGGACCCGAAGGCGCTGCAGTCGCTCATGTCGCTGCTGGGCCAGGACTCGATGCTGGCAGGCTTGCCTGCGGATGGGTCGGCGGCCGCCAACAAGGGCAGCGGCTCGGGCGATGGCGGCGCTGCGTCTGGCTCGGCGTTCCTCAACGGAGCGATGGACTCGCTGCCATCGGCCGACGCGGATGCGGGCCTGGACATCGACCTGTTTGACTTTATCGAGGCCTCGGCGGCCGGGCCGGACGCGTTCAACGAGGCGGACGGCGAGCTTGGCGGCATGTTTGGCACGGGCGGGCTGAATGCATCGACGCAGGAGAGCGAGCCGCCGGTGGAGACGCCGGAGCTGGTGGCGAGCGCGCGGCTGCCGGGCGGCAGTTCGAACGCGTCGTCGAGCTCCAACTCGACCCACAACTCGCTGCGAGCCAAGCTGCCCGGGGCGCTGGGAGGGCACGGGCTGGATTTTGGCTCTGCCGGACCGTCGAGCACGAGTCCGGCGGAAATGAGCAGCTGCGATGAGATTGATCTGGACAAGAGCCCGTTTGTCCATCGAATGCGACTTGACCGCATCGGCTTGACGATCGCACCCGCGGCCTCGGCGGCCGATGCGGGCAAGGCGACTTCGACTTCGGCGACCTCGACGACGACGAACCAAGCCGGCCAGAGCACAGCCAAGGCTCCGGAAGAGGCGGCGGTCGGCCAGGTTGAGCTCGGACCTGGTTCGCACGGCATCATTGCAGGCTCGGGCGACGAGTGGTGGGACCTGGACCACTTCGGCAACACGCTCGGCGGCAGCGGAGCCTTTGGATCCGATGCCAACGCCGACCAGCCCTGGGCGGTGCTGAGCTGATTCGCGCAGTAGACGACGGACGCCAGCCACACCAAGCCACGCCACTTCGTTGGCCTTGCACTTGCACGGACCCTTTGTGGATGCCGCGCTCACTTGCCCTCCAGCGGCGGTGTCACATATATTCCCCGGCGGCGCCCTCGGCTGCCTCTTTTCTCCACGCCCTTTGGCATTCATCCTCTGCTTTTTTGATACCGATACTTTCTTCTCTTCTGGCCTTTGTCTGTTTTCCTCGCTTGCTGGGCCTCTCATTTTACGATTCGCTTTTTCGTCATGCTGGTCCGGTTCACTACTGTCGATGTGTTGTTGTTTCCTCAATGCCATACGATTGGTTCGCTTTGTTGCTGCAGGGTGGGTTGGGCGAGCTGCAATCCCGTGTGCCCTCCTGCATCCTGCAGGCCCTGCTTGGTGCAGGGTGGCGCAAAAGATGACGATGTGAGATTTTGCGAGCTGCTGCTTCGGGAGACGGAAAACAGAGATGTTTAGCCAATAAACGCGTTCGGAAGTTGCATGACGGCTTGGCGAGCGGGCACGCGCATCGACGGAAGCGGATTGGAAATGCGCAGCCTGGCTGCCCTTCTCTCTCTCTCCCCCCCCCCCAGACTCTCGGGCCACGCATTTCCTGCGCGCGCACTGGCGGAATGTCCGATGCCCTGCATGCCGGACAAAAAGGAAAGGGAAAAAAAGAGCGAGAGCACAGCAGCCTCCACCTGTGCTGTGCGTCTGCATCTGCATGTGATTGTGATTGTGATTCCTGCTGGATCGCCAGCCCACGGCCGCATGCTTTGAAGCGAGAGAAGCGTCCAAACTGAGCGGGAGTCTGCATTCTGTCATCCGCCATCCGCCATCCGCCTTCCGCCCATTTCCTTCCCGCTTTTCGGGCAGTGCATTGTGCAGCTGCATATGTTCAAGCACCGCTCCGCATCCTCGCCTCCTCTCCTCTCCTCACCCACCCCCACCACCACCGCCATCGTTGCGCGCTCACACTCTCCGTTACTCCCTGAGCCTTTCTCGTCGAGCTAGCTCTGCTCCTACATATACCCGAACCCTCTCTAAAGTCAGACCATCCCTCATCCTTATACGCACCTCCCTTCCGTCCAAAGGCCAAGCAGCAATCATGACGACGCTCAACGTGCGCACGGGGCCCATGCTCCGCTACGACTCGGTCGACGTCGGCAACTATCTCTACCACGCATTCGCCATGATCGTCACCGAAGATGCTACCAGCGACTACTCGATCGTGCCTACGATGCAGCTGCGCTGGCAGAACGCCTCGGCCGTCTCGGCGGCTACCGCCGACGGCTCCACCGCCGTGTCCGAGGACAACTCGCACGCCTCGTCGCAGGCCATCAAGCTGTACCAGTACCACGGCGCCGAGGGCTCGTTCACCTTTTGGCGCTTCAAGATCGAGATCCCCATGGCCGACCACGAGCTCGCCGTGCACTACTCGATCGACGGCGAGGCTCACCCCAACTCGCAGTCCGAGGCGATCAAGGGCCTCACCGGACACACCTTCTTCGTGCCCGCCAAGTCGCAGAACTTCCGCTGGGCCGGACACAGCTGCAACGGCTTTAGCGCCAGCGTCGACGAGTCTGAATTCAACGGTCCCAACCCGCTGTGGGACGACATGCTCAAGGCGCACGCCGCCAAGCCCTACCACGCCGTCGTTGGCGGCGGCGATCAGATCTACTGCGACAAGCTCGTGCGCGAGCCCGAGATGCAGGAGTGGAACAACCAGAGCGACTCCAAGAAGCGCATGGCTATGCCGCTCACCGACGAAATCCGCACGTGCATCGACCGCTACATGTTCAACCACTACTGCGAGTGGTTCGGCGGCGGCTCGTTTGCCAAGACCATCGCGCAGGTGCCCATGATCAACATGCTCGACGACCACGACCTCATCGACGGCTTCGGCACATATCCTGACGAGCTCATGCGCGCCGCCGTCTTCAACCACGTCGGCGCGCGCGGCTACTTCTTCTTCCTCCTCTTCCAGCTCTTTGTCAACGACGACGTCGACGGCGTCAGCGAGACGGCCCATCCGCAGAGGAGCATGCTCATCGGTCCGCAGGGCGTGTACATTCCGTTCAAGAACCACAGCCTGCTCTCGTACCTCGGGCCCAAGCAGTGGATCCTGCTGGTCGACTGCCGCTCGGAGCGCAAGATCGACCAGATCTGCTCCAAGGAGACGTACGCACGGCTGTTTGCGGCGGTGCGCGCCATGCCGGCGGGCGTGGAGCATCTGATCGTGCTGCTCGGTGTGCCGCTGGCGTATCCGCGCATGGTCTTCCTCGAGCGCACGCTGAGCAGCTCCATGAACCCGCTCATCATGCTTGCCAAGGGCCTCTCTCCTGGCTTCACCAACAACTTCAACGGGCAGGTGGAGTTGCTGGATGACTTGGGCGACCACTGGTGTGCGGGTCCGCACAAGCACGAGCGCAACTGGCTCGTGGAGCGTGTGCAGGAGGTGGCGCTGGAGAGGCATCTGCGCATCTCGTACATGAGCGGCGACGTGCACGCTGGCGGTGTCGGCGTGTTCTATGGATACCACCAGCACGATCCCAGTTTGGACCCCAAGTATTCGCTCGCGGTGATTACGAGTGCGATCGTCAACACACCTCCTCCGCCCGCGGTTATTTCGATGCTCAACAAGCTCGCGAGCAAGAAGCACCGCTCGCTCTTCTACTGTGGCACCAAGGAGACCATGGTGCCGCTGTTCGAGACGGATCTGGAGGGCAAGAAGCAGAAGGACAAGTACATTATCGGCGCACGCAACTGGTGCAGCGTCGAGTACCTCGAGGCGTCGGGCGAGGTCGAGTTTGATCTGCGCGTCGAGAAGGTGAGGGGAGGCGGAGAGACCAAGAGCTATGCGGTCAAGGCTCCCAAGCCCAGATGGGATGTGGCCAAGCAGCAGTAAGTTTGACGTTATGACTCAAGGGGAAGAGCGAAGAGATGCTGACCGATGGATTGTTTTGACAGTCACCATCTGCTTCACTCGAAGGACTTTGATAAGCACGCAGCTACGCTCACCAGCGCGAGCGCGAGTGCCAACTAGAGTTGCCGCAATACCGAACCACCGCCTCGTTAAGATTTCCCGTCGAGTTGGATACCCCACCACCGCCACCACGTTTCTTCCTCTAGCTTTGTTGATTGCGTTTTCGAATCAGACCTTTCTTGCGATTGCCTTGCACTTGCTGCTCTTTTGTGACGACAAACGCGACGATGACATTCTACTCGACGCACTCGGGCCTGGTCTTGTGCTGTCTGTTTCGTCGCACTGAAGCTTCTGTGTGGTGTTGGACGCAGATTCTCATCGCTGCACCGTGGCTTTCTTCGACTCCTGGCACACACACGCACTGGATCCTGGGAGGGTTGGGAACTTTCGCATTGGCAGTGGGTACTAGACGGACTGGAGTTGTTGTGCCATGAGACGCTGAATTTCCTCCTTCCTATTCTCCTCCAAACTGTACGCATCGGCAGTCTCCCTTGCATTCTCCAACGACTTTTCTGCCGCTTGTCGTCTACCGACTGCAGCAGCCACGTCCATCTCTGCATCCGCCAGCTCGACCCTTGCATTCCTAATCGCTGCGCGCTTTGCACCCATAAGTGCACTGCCCACAAAAGCTCCCCTTGCCGCCTCGAGCGCCATCAACTCGGCATCCAGTTCGGGCGTCAACTTCCATGCTGCACTAAAGTGCGGCACCACCACCGACGAGGTAGCAGCGGCGGTGGGAGTGTGTGCCGATGAGGTGCGCGATAATCGTGGTGCCGAGAGGTGGTTGGGTGTAGCAGTGGATGGTGAGAATGGCGAGGCCTCGTGTGGGGATGAGCCGCCGTGGTACTCGTCCCCACCGGGGGGAGGGTAGGCGTCGTATGGGTGCGGGTTGGTGTCTCTTCGTCCGCGACCATAGGACGGATGGCCGCCTCGGTAGGCTGCAGGTGGACCGTCCCGCGACGTGCGTGGGAACCGCGCGGTGGATGGCGAGAGGTAGCTGCTACCTTCGCGCTCGCGGTCCGATCCGGGCGTGTACGCGCCAGTAGACCCCGAACCCTCGCGACCCCGAAACGCGGGCGACGGTAGTGGAGCACCACCACGTCGGCTGTAGCCGGATCCACGCGGACCAGTCGGAGGCGTGGCTGCGAATCCCTCGTCGATGCCGCGCGGTGGTGGGCCGCGCGGTGTAGCGTGCGCGTCCGCCTCGATGCGTTCCGATGGCCCTGCGTACGGCTGGTCTGGCGCGTCCATATGTGCTGCAGGCGGCGGCGTGCGTCGCGCATAGCCTGCATCTGGGTACCTCGCCTCGAGCGCACGTCCCTCACCAGCCGATCCCACCGAAGTTCTACCCCACGACGTCGCCCCTGCGTGCCCCGCCTCGGGACTGCGCGATCGCATCCTCCTCCCCTGTGGCGGATAGTCTCTCGGTGGTCGCTCGTACTCCGGCGGCCTATAGCTCCTATCTTCGTCGAAATCGCGCGACCATCCATCGCGTTGCATCTGCGCGCGGTCTGCGCGCGCCGTGTCGCGCTCCCTCTCGCGGCGCTGTTCCTCCATGCGCTGTTCGTACCGCTGCGCCTCCATCGCCTCCCAAGCCTCGCGCTCGCGTTCAAGCGCCGCCCTCTCCTCATCATTCCGCGGCGGAGGTCGTCGGCTGTAGTCCCACGGCCGCGGAGGCGGCACCGCCTTGTGCACGCGCCGACCGCGCCCCGAATAGCCGCGCGGCTCAGAGTAGTAGGCCGGCCCAAAGTCGCGCGGCGCGCCGTAGCGGAAGTCGTCATCGCGGTGACGTGGAGGTGCCGGGTAGCGTCGATCGTCCAGAGGAGCACGGTTGCCCCGGTAGGCAGAGCCCTGGTATCGGTCCGACATCGTGCTGAGGGTGCGTGAAGAGAGCGAGATGGATGAGGTGACGGTTGGATGCGAGACGAAGCAAGGTGCGAATTTGGGAACGGTTGAGAATTTCGGAATTCGGAAAATTTTCAAAGCTACCAGCGCAAGCGCTGAGGCTGTCGATACGCGTGGCGGCCAGAGAGGTGGCGGCTTGAGAGATGGGACTGCATCGCAGCGCTTGACATGCTCCCACCTGTTGCGGAAAGCGCGGAGTCGCCCACCTTTCCCTCCCCTCCATTGGCTTTCACTGAGATTCGAGGACGGGTGCAATAGAACAGTGGCACCAGGGCTACCGAGACAGGGCTCTACAGTGCTCCATCCAGGCGAAGGAGAAGTGAACGGTCCGGCTTCCAAAAGAACCGGAGTCGAGGTCGAAGCAAGAGCGTGTGGGGCTGCACGATAGGATCGGAGCATCGAGGTGACACACGCAAAGAAAGAGTAAAGTTAGGCGCCGGTCGACTCGACGCCCAAGATGATGAACCCACCTCATCTGGGTCAGGCGACAACGAGGGCAGCACTTCAGTGCAGGTGGATATCACACGAAGCGCGACCCCCCTGTTTTCGCAGATGAGACTGGGCGCAAGGTGGGCGAAATGATCAACGTAAAGCGTGTCAGCTACAGATAGCGAGCAGTAGTCCCCTGCAACCACATGCGTCTTGATGATACGTACCTACTGTGGCAGCGATACAGCAGGGGTTCGAGTCCGAAGCACCTTGGGCATCAAGCATAAAAGGGGGCCTTACACGGCTCGAATTGAGGTTGCTCCCTCAACAAGTGCTGGACACACCACCGAACAATCTTCTTGACCTGACCTTCATCATGGGTGTGAAGCGCATGCAGCTTTTCTTCTTTGCAGCCGTAGCCATGACGCTGGCGTCTTGGCCTGCCGCCACGTCGGCGGGTGGACTTCCCACCACGCCATACGCAACGCACTTCCACGACTGCTGCATGGCTGCCTTCAGTTGGCCTGCCAAGGGCGCTGGAGGAAGCGACCCTCGCTATGCGCCTGTCGACGTCTGCGAGAAGGACGGCATGACGCTCGTGTCGGAGCAATCCCGGATCGGCAACAAGAGCGGCTGTGAGGGAGGCAGTATGTTCGTCTGTAGCTGCATGCAGCCCTGGATCGACACTGTCGACCCGACGCTCGCGTACGGGTTTGCGGCGTACAACATCCACGACCCCGACGGTACGATCGAGAGCGCGTGCTACCTGAGCGAGTTCCAGGAGCACGATGGCAATGGCAAGCCCATGTCGATCCGCAAGATGATCCTGCAAAACATCAACACGAGTCAGGGCATTCTCAAGGGTAGTTTCGACATGATGCTCGCCGGAGGTGGCGTGGGCGATTACAACAAGGGCTGTGCTGCACAGTGGGGCTCGGATTGGGGCCAGCGCTATGGAGGAGTGGACAGCGAACAGGCTTGCTGTAAGCTGCCCGAGGGACTGAGGTCATCGTGCCTGTTTAGATTCAAACATCTGGGTGAGAACCCGCCACTGGCTGGTACGCCGCAGAGGGTCAGATGCCCGGTGGGGATTATTGATAGGTCGGGATCGCAGCGCAAGGACGATGCACAGGTGGCCGTGTACAAGGGCACTACGGATAAGACGGGTCAGCCGGCTCCGGACAAGTACCAGCGTCAGCGCAGCGTGTGCGCCAACGTCGACCCGCTCGGTATCGTCAGCTCGACGTGTGGTGGCAGTGATGGGGGAAGCCGCCTGCCCAAGGGATATGCAAAGACGCGTCAGGACTGGGAGGGTCAATCGCCTGTTGATGGTCAGCCGCCTGTAGTGCGTCAATCGCCCGTTGCACGTAATGCGGGACATGGCGGACACCACAAGCATGGAGGCCACCACAAGCACGCCCAGGATCAGCCCGCCGTCCAACCCGGTGCTCAACCCGGTGCTCAACCCGGTGCTCAACCCGGTGCTCAACCCGGTGCTCCATCCGATGCTCAACCCGGTGCCCAACCTGGTGCTCAACCTGGTGCTCAATCTGGTGCTCAACCCGATTCTCAAGCTGGTGCCCAGCCCGATGCCCCGGAGGGATACTGTCCGACGCCTTGAGCGGTTCTCTTCAAGACCGCCATGCTGCAGATTTCTCATTCGGTTATGCTTCTGAATCTCATATTGCTTCGTTGATGTCAGAGAGTGAGTATTGAGGGGCAGCTCAATTTCGAGATGGGCTTTGTGAGACACGGCTGTCACACAGCGCCCGACGGGTCCATTGTGTGGAAAACAAGGCAGTTGGCTTGGGCGCGCCTCTGCAGTGTGACTGTGCTTTGCTGAAGAATGCACGTGTCTGTCAGGCTGCTGGAAGGGCGAAGGGCGGTGATGCGCGGTGCAGGCTGAGGTTTAAAGGCGGATTTTTCTTCGTCTGGACCCGACGCTCAGGCCACTTTGACAGGGCGAGAGAAGCGCGCGTGGCCGAAAAGACTGGCTGCGCTGCGCTGCGCGTGCCGCGTGTCGCCGTGCAAGCCGAAAAAAAGGTCGAGATGCCGTGCACCGGCGAGCCAGCCTCGGTCGGCCAAGCTGTGTTGAGGTGAGATGATGGCATGGCTTGCCGTCCATGACAACGGCCACGGCAAACCGGCCAACGCTCCTTCCATCCTTTCCCCCACCATTCTGTCCATCGCTCCTTCCCTCTTTCCTTCGATACCCCGTGCATCCATCCCGCCTTTCCGACAAGCGGCAGTGCGTGCTACGGTCGCAACAAACAATACCCACGCTCCCTTTCCCACCATCAATATCCGTGCTGTGCGTCGCGCTTCCAGCTCCCGCCACCACCTAGGCTCGGCCTCCTGCGCCACTAGCGCGCTCAAACTCACCTTGGCTCCAGTAGCACCCTACTGCTGCGATCCCCGCCATGGCGTCCCTGCTCAAGCACAAGGACTTTGCCGCTACGTCTAACAACGCAGCGCCCACAGACGGTCCCACCGAGGCGCAGATCAATGCGGCTCGTGCCCAGGACGACGCAGAGCGAGCCGCTGTCAACGCACGCTTGAAGCAAAACGAAGCGGCAGGCGCTCGCGTCCTCGAGTTCGACGAAAATGCCACCCCAGAGGAGAAGGCTGCACAGGCTGCCAAGGCTATGGACCGCCTTAAGCCCAAGACTGCCGMCGCCGCCAAGAACGACGCCGGTCACGGCATGGTCTCGGACATCGGTGGCAAGAAAGTCGACCCTACCCTCAATCTCAGCGACGTCGACAAGCTCAACCAGCAGGAAAAGGCCGCTCCAGGCTCGCTCCCCGTCGGGCAACCCACCAACAACCTTCCCAACTGGTACACGGTCGGATGGACCGGCCTCGCCCGTGCCAACAAGGGCCTCAGCCCAGACCAGTCCGTCACACCCGCCGAAGAGGCTCAGATGGATCTCATCAGCACCTTCCTCAGCGACGCCTACTACGGCCAGTTCTACTGGAACGCTGCCGTCATCATGATCGCCGTCCTCTTCACCTACTTTGCCACCCGTCTCGGCGGCGGTATCGCCTCCCTCCTCATCATCGGCGCGTTCTGCTCCACCTACTACAACACCTCCATGCGACGCACCCGCCAGCGCGCCAGGGACGACATCACCCGCGAAATGGCAAAGAAAAAGATGATCTCCGAACACGAGTCCGCAGAGTGGATCAACCACTTCCTCTCCCGCTTCTGGCTCATCTACGAACCCGTCCTCTCCGCCACCATCATCGGCATCGTCGACCAGATCCTCCTCCAAAACTGCCCTCCCTTCCTCGACTCCATCCGCATGACCACCTTCACCCTCGGCACAAAGGCACCGCGCATCGACTCGGTCCGCACCTTCCCCAACACCGAAGAGGACATCGTCATGATGGACTGGAAGTTCAACTTCACCCCGTCCGACGTACAGGACCTCACCGTCAAGCAGGCCGCGCAAAAGATCAACCCCAAAATCGTCCTCACCGTCCGCCTCGGCAAGGGCTTCGTCGGCGCAGGCCTCCCCATCCTCCTCGAAGACATCAACTTTGTCGGCTACGTCCGCCTCCGCATGAAGCTCATGAGCAACTTCCCGCACGTACAGCTCGTCGACATGTCCTTCATGGAGCCGCCCAAGATCGACTACGTCCTCAAGCCCATCGGCGGCAACACCTTTGGCTTCGACATCGGCAACATCCCCGGCCTCTCCGACTTTATCCAGGGCCAGATCCACGCTAACCTCGGTCCCATGATGTACCACCCCAACCAGTTCACCATCAACCTCGAACAGATGATGTCCGGCACCCCGCTCGACACCGCCGTCGGCGTCCTCCAGGTCAACATCTGGTCCGCTCGCAACCTCAAGGGCGTCAAGCTCGGCGGCGGCACCCCCGACCCCTACGTCACCCTCTCCATCGACAACCGCGACACGCTCGCAAAGACCGCCACCAAAAAGGGCACCTCTAATCCGCAGTTCAAGGAGACCAAGTTCGTCCTCCTCAACAGCCTCAACGGCATGCTCACCATGTCCCTCATGGACTACAACGAGCATCGCCCCGACTCCAACCTCGGCCAGGCCGCCTTCGACCTCAAGGAGCTCATGGAAGACCCCGAACAGGAGAACCTCAGCACGCCCGTCATCCTCGACGCAAAGGAGCGCGGCGAGGTGCAGTACTCGCTCTCTTACTACCCGGTCGTCAAGCCAGAGCTCGGCGACGACGGTCAGCCCAAGCCGCTCCCCGAGACGCGCTCCGGTGTCGTCCGCTTCACCCTGCACCAGGCCAAGGAGCTCGACAAGCGCTCCGGCTTCTCCGGCGAACTCTGCCCCAAGGGTCGCATCCGCCTCAACGGCCAGCAGGTCAAGGACACCCTCGTCATCAAGCGCAACACCAACCCCATCTTTGAAATGCCCACCGAGTTCCTCGTCACCGACCGCAAGAAGGCCGTCATCACCGTCGAGATCCTCGACGATCGCGACCTGCGCTCCGACCCCGTCGTCGCCTACGTCAGCATCCGCCTCGAAGATCTGCTCGCCGCCAAGGAGAAGCAGCAGGACTGGTTCCCGCTCAAGAACTCCAAGAACGGTCGCGTGCGCATGTCGGCAGAGTGGAAGCCCGTTCAGATGTCCGGCAGCATGAACGGCAGCAGCGGCTACACTCCGGCCATCGGCGTCGTCAAGTTCTGGATGAAGCGCGCCACCGACGTCAAGAACGTCGAAGGCCTCACCGGCGGCAAGTCCGACCCATACGTCCAGCTCCGCGCCCGAGGCCAGCCCGTCGACGGCAGCACCATCATCAACAACAACCTCAACCCCGAGTGGAACGAGATCCTCTATGCGCCCGTCCACTCGCTGCGCGACAAGATCACCGTCGAGGTCATGGACTACCAGAACACCAGCAAGGACCGCTCGCTCGGCAATGTCGAGGTGGACGTCGCGCAGCTCGCCACCGAGTCGGCCGGCGCTGACGCGCGCACCCGCTTCGCCAGCACGGGCAAGCACGCGCACAAGGACAAGATCCACCTCGGCCGAGGCATCTACAAGGGAGAGATCGAGTTCGACTGCCAGTTCCTCCCGGCCGTCAACCTCAAGGGCGCCGAGTTTGGCGAGCGCGAGAACCAAGCCGCTGCCAAGAGCGGTGCCATCATCGAGGAGACCGAGGAAGAGGAGGCCGCCTCGAAGCAGTCGGTCGAATCCTCCCGCGCCAACGGCGTCAAGGGGGCGGCTGCTCCGACCAATGGAGCCGCCGCTGCGGCCAAGGGCCATACCAAGAATGCGGATTCGATCGCCTCGCTCGCCAGCCTCAAGACCGCCGGCACGGGCAACGGCCGTCCGTCGACTGCGGCCGAGCGCGCCGAGGAGGGCGTGAGCATGTCCAAGGAGCAGCTGCTGCGCGAGCAGTCGGGCATCCTCGTGTTCAACATTCTGCAGGGCCAGCTTCCGCATCACAAGAAGAACGCGCGGCTCGAGGTGCTCTTTGACGACGGCTACTGGCCCTCGTACACGACCGAGAAGGCGCGCACGGCGCACTGCACCTGGGACGAGGTGGGCGAGTCGGTGGTCAAGGAGCTGGACTGGTCCAAGTTCCTGCTCAAGCTGCGCACGGGCGAAGGCGACGAGGACGTGTTTGCCGAATTCACGGGCAACACCAAGGACGTGCTCGAAAAGACGCTCGACTCGCAGTACGAGTTCCGGCTGCACAACGCGGCGGGCGCGCAGGTGGCGAGCGTGGTGATCGAGTGCCGCTACATCCCCATCGACCTGCACCTCGAGCCGGTGGAGAGCGTCAACAACCAGGGCTACCTGCGCGTGGATCTGGTGCATGCGCGCAACCTGCGTGCGGCGGACCGCGGCAACCGTTCGGATCCGTACTTTGCGTTTGTGCTCAACGGCGAGCGGCTGGCCAAGTCCAAGGTGGTCAAGAAGACGCTCAATCCGGACTTTAACGAGAATCTGGGCGAGTTCAAGGTGCCGTCGCGCGTGGCGGCCGAGGCGGTGTTTGAGGCGTACGACTGGGACCAGGTGGGTACGCCGGACCGGCTGGGCAATGCGCAGGTGGACCTGAGCGTGCTCGAGCCGTTCGAGCCGTTGGAGAAGACGTATGCGCTGACGGGCAAGGGCTCGACGGACAACTCGGAGGTGACGCTGCGCTTTGTGTTCAAGCCGGACTTTGTGACCAACCGCGAGCGCAAGGGCACGAGCATCAGCCGCACGTTTACGTCGGGCGTCGCAGGTGTGGGTCGCGCGGGCGCCGGCGGTGTGCTGGCCGTGGGTACCGGAGTTGGCAAGGCGGGCTTTGGCGTGGGCAAGGGCGTGGTGGGTATTGCAGGCAAGGGCGTGGGCGGTGTGACCAAGGGCGTGGGCAGTATCATCAGGCCTGGGGGCAGGAAGACGTCGGCGGGCGAGGCGTTGCTGACGGACGAGGCGGTGATCGATCCTGCAACGGGCGAGCTGGTGGTACCGTACGCGACCGAGGGGCTGCCAGCATCGTCGGCGGGCGCAGGTCTGGCCGGCGGGCTGAATATTCCGGTGCCAGCGATTTCAGAGGATGCGAGGGGCAGCATGGACCACGATGCGCGATCCATGGCCGAGTCGCAGGGCACACCGTCCAAGCGCAAGTCGCGTCTGCACAATCCGTTCAAGCGCCATACCTAGGCGTTTTGCCAATTGTATATAGCAATGTCAAGCCGTGTGGACTTGGGCACCCTGTGTGGAGAGTGCGAGTTCGAAGGAACAGTCCAGTGCACGGGGCGACGAGTCTGCGCTACGTTGGGAGGAGTGGCGTTGTGGCCATCGCAGAGGAGTGGATGCGGGCGCAGGACGGCCATCGGCAACGGATCATGACCGGGAACGTGGGATCGACTGTAGATACGGTCTCACACGGGTAGACGGCGTACCGGCTGAAAAAGGCGGTAGAGCCAGCGGTGGAGGCAGCAATCGACTGTAGACACGACGCATACGCTGGGCAGCGTATCGTCTGTAGAGAGGGTGTATACGGCATACACGGTACGTACGGGAGATAGCGTATCGGCGATAGATACGGTGTATACAATAGATGTCGTATCGGCTGTTTTTCCGGTCTCATACGGTCTCATACGGTCTCACACGGTCTCATTCGGTCGACAGCGTATCGGCTGTAGATACGGTGTATACGGTGTATACGGTATATACGGTGTATACAGGAGATAGCGCATCGGAAGTAGACAGCCGTAGAGGCGAGGCAGCAGAAGAAGCAGCAGTAGAGGCAGCGGTTGAGGCTGAGCACCGCTGTGTTTGCGGATTGGCGGTATCGCCGGCTTGGCGGGTGCATGCTCGCGCAAAACGGCAATCAGCGATGTTGCATGCCCGAGAACGCGGGATCGGCTGCAGATACGGTGTGGACAGTAAATAGCGTTTCTGCTATAGACATCGGTTGAGGCATCGGTTGAGGCAGCGGCAGAGGCAAGGGTAGAGGCAGCCAAATCGACTGTGGGGACTACCGTCTCTCATAAAGCTGTCAACGGCGTGCAGACGGTGCATACACAGCAATACACACGGTACAGGCAGCAGGAAGTGTAGAGGTTGCCATAGGAAGAGTGTGCGAGTGAGAGTGAGCGCCAACAAGGCGAGAAGCGGTAGAAAGGAGGAGAAAGGAGGGAGGAGGGGATCGGAACGGATTCCTTGCATCTCGAGCCTGGATCATACCGGCGGAAGCAGAAAGTAAGGAGCTTGCGAGCGCGAGAGCGAGTGAGAGCAAGCTGTCGGCACCGGCCTATCCCCGGAAGAGTAGTCTGCATCAACTTCGCGTAAGCTCCAAGCAGCGATGAAGCAATCTGTGCACTTTCGACCATGTCGTACCGACGTGATGGCGATCATCGACCTATAACAGCACACAGTGAGGTTGGTATGTTCAAGATGGTGCAGCATTCCGCTACGAAAGGTTCATCAGAACGTATTCAGGGCTTGGCCATCAATGCTGTCCTAAAGAGACGTCAAGTGCCGAAGAACCAGCCAGGCATCAGCCAGTGATGAGCGAGCCAGCAGCCACTGAATTCGCCGCGCGTTACTGGCTGCTCGTTGCCACCTATGGTTTTGTGAGCGCAGGATTATCTGATCACCAGCATTCAACACACGACTTCGAACAGCCGGCACATCCGGAGAACTACTGCAGACCGAGTTTCATACAGAGGCTGTGGGCGAGCCTTGGTCACACGGCTTGACGCAGCTGTAAAGCGCATTCATTGATGGCGAGGCGCGGTTTGGACTCTGTGCCGAAATCTTGGCGGCTGGTGCTACCAGAACACTTCAGAACGACAGAAATCAAGGTCGGCTTCAAGGCTTGAGGGTGCACAGCTGCGACGTAAAGCGCAACTGCTCGTAAAAGCAACACGGCACGGGCGAGGATGAGAATACGCATTCATTGAGCATAATTCGCGCTAGATGCGGCGGAAAGCGGCGATGCTGGTGGAAGCACCCGCGGGTCCATCGCCACGACTGCCCTGGTTCTTTGGCTGGACCATGCCGAGCATAATTTCGCGGTCGGACAAGTTAGCCAACCTGCTGCTTTCGGCACGGATGAAGGTGACGATGCGATGGAGGTGGTGCGGGAAGGCGAGTTCGGGATGGGCAGCCGCGAGCGGGTCTAGTGCCGGCAGGATGTTGCCAGGCGCAGGCATCGTAGCTGGATTCTCTGCATCGGGAGGCAGAGTTGAGGGCTGAGCATTTGCGCGGTCTGCAGCCAAAGACGCCGACGCCGCACGCGCATACGCACTTGCATTGGGCCTGGATGCAATCCTCGGATCCAACGAAGCGGCATCACGAGCCAGCTCGGGTTGACCTTCGGGATCGTCCTTCTCGCCATCCACCAGCTTGTCCACACCGGCGAGTTTGCGCTTGACACCGGCGACGGTGCCCCAACCTGCGCCCCAGATGTTTCGCCACACTGCCTGGGCCAATCGAACGTCGCCGGACGCCAGACCTTCGTCGTAGCCCAAGATGCTGCCGCGGTGCTGCATGTGCATGTCGCGCATGTAGCCCTTGACGAGGCGCGAGGTCTGTACGCCAAAGCGATCGCGCATGCGCGACTCTGCATCGATGAAAAAGTGGTTGATCAACTCCTGGCTATACGTCCTGTTGGCCGCACTGTCAAACGCGCGGAAGCGAGCGAGCATGAGGTAGACGTGCAGGTTGGTGATCTGGAACCACGACTGGTACGTCTCGGGCAGCGCACAGTCGCCGTACCAGAAGTTGCGCTCGGCGTGCGCGCGTTCGGCACACCGGTCGTACACGTCGGACGTGACGCGGATCGCAGTGGACGTGAGCGAGTTGTACCCCATCAGACGCGCGAGACCCTTGACAATCGCCACGGTGGCGCGCGAGTAGGGCTCCTTGGACGGAGGCGGCGCACTGGGCGACAGCTGCGACTTGTGCAGCAACGGCGCTGGCGACGACGCCTTGGCCTGCTTGCTGACGGGTGCTGAAGGCGCAGGCAACGAGGTTGGCCGCGTTGATGTGTAGGTGCGCACAGCGGCGGCGGCGGAGGGGGCGGCGAGGAGCACGCCGCGCGAGACGGCGAGACTCGACGAAGAGGCCTTGACGAGCATTGTGACTCCGATTCCAAGGGGTGGGAAGAGATGGTGGAGAAGTGAGGCGGGTAGGTTGGACGTTGACAGCGGAATGTAGGCCAACGCTTTTTCTTTGCTAAGAAGGTCCTTCTTCGCGCGCTGCAGCCTGAGCGCCGATGACTGGGCCTCCAACCGGGCAAAAAAACGGATTCGGTCAGAATTGTGGGTGGAGGTGGACAGCGGATCGGCATCGGTCGAGAGTGCATCCCGATGGAGCACCGATTCGAGTTGATGGATGGAGACAGCCCGCGGAAGTCGCGGTTCGGTTCAAAGCAGGCGAGGCTGAGAAACTTTTGCCGAAATCAATCTCACTCGGCGCTGCACTTCGGCCGCTGCACTGTGAGGGAATCCGGACTGGCATGGCCGAACGCACGAACCCACCCGCCGACGCAGCTGTGTGTGTGTGTGTGTCTGTGTATGTGTGTGTCTGTGTGTGTGTGTGTGCCTGAGAGCGCCAGAGGAGCTGCACTGCGTCGTGGACCCTAGAGCGCTTCCCCCACGTATGCTGCTGATTGCACACCACCACCAACATCATCGCTGTACGCCTGGCCGTACCTCTGCGAGTAGAAGATGATCAAGGGCGCAGGCGGAGCGGTGGCCGGTCCATCGCGGCTGTGCAGATCCACGTTGCAAGCTGTCACACCGCGGCTGGCGTGCGTGTCGTCGTTCTCGACCTCGTGCGCACCACCCCAGCGCTCAATGCTGTCCTCGCCGAGTGCACGACTATTGGACGCAAAAGGCAAGCAACGATGGATTGAGCCGTCTGTGCACGCTGCAGCGTCGTGTCTGTGCACGCACGGCCAGCGACGCCACCAGCAAACGTTCGTGCGCACCACCTCGCCGGCGGGAGGCCAGGCACGCATCCAGCTCAAGTCGACGCGCAATGGCGTGTTTGGGCTCTCGACATCGCGCGGCACGCGCGCCTACCAAGAAGATACGGCGTCGGTTTCGTGTCTGCACGTGCCCACGGACGAGCTGCGTCGCAATTACCTCAAGCTACACGCGCACTCTGCGTCACGCGCGGGCGTCGCCGCCGCCAATGCTGCGCTCGAGTGGGATCCGGACAAGGCGGGCGGCGACGAGCTCGCAGGACAGGTGGTTTGGTTCGGCTGCTTCGACGGCCACGGCGGCCAGCAGGTGTCGACATTCCTGCGCGACGAACTGCACAATACGTTTGAAAACGTCCAGAGCGATATGGTCACCGACACGGTGCAGTATACGCGTGAGCTCGGCGGATACTTTCGCCGATTCACCGGCGGTCTATTGGAACGCTGGGTGCGAAAGGAGGAGCTCAAGCCCGTGCGTGCCGGACCTGCAGCGGGGCGTCGTGCGCCCGCGGCTGCTGCGGGTGCGGGTGCGGGTGGCGATGGCAAGAGTGGCGATGGCCAGAGCGACGCGCCCAACCAGGTGGAGCATGTGTCGAAGCCCGAGACGCTCAAGAACATGCTGAGCCACGAGCAGCAGCGTAACATCGCGGCCAAGGCGGCGGCGTCGAGCAAGACCATGCTGCAACCCACGCGCAAGTCGGGCGCCATCATGATCGGCGGCAGCATGGGCGGCGTTGCCGACGCGGGCTGGGACGTGCTCACCAAGCGCATCCCGCCTCCCGACGGCATGGAGAAGGAGACGATGACCATGGCCGAACGCCTCACGCTCGCCTGGCTCGTTGCAGACCGCCAGATCCAGTCCAACCCAAACCTCGACGTGGGCGGCAGCACGGCGTCGGTGGCGTTGCTGCATTCGCTCGACATGCCTTCCGCTGCATGGTACTCGTCCGAATTCGTGGGTCTGCACGTGGCGCACGTGGGCGATACACGCATGCTGCTGTGCGCGGCCAAGGACGGCAAAGCCGTGCCTTTGACCACGTACCACCATCCGGACGAGCCGTCCGAGTCGGAGCGTCTGCGCAAGATGGGCGGCGGCATGGTGACCGACTCGTTTGGCGAGGCGCGCTGGATGGGAGCGCTGGCCAACACGCGTGCGTTTGGCGACTCGCGCTTCAAAAAGGTGGGCATCACCGTCGAGCCCGAGATCTTTTCGCAGGTGATCCGGGGCAGCGACTATGCGTTTGTGATCGCGTTCAGCGACGGTGTGGGCGGCGTCATGTCCGACCAGGAGGTGGTGGATCTGTGCCGCGACGCCAAGCATCCGAGCCAGGCGTCCCAGAGCGTGCTCACGTTTGCCGAGGAGCTCGGAGCGCAGGACAACTGCACCGTCATGGTGGTGCCGCTCAAGGCGTGGGGCAAGGTGGGTGGCACCGACGGCACGCGCGAACGCCGCGAGATGCGCCGCTCCAAGATCGACCTGTTTAGAGACAATCGTCGGTAGTAGCAATGCCAGTCATTGCAGTGTGCGGAGGATGGAGAGAGTGAGGATCGGGCACTGCATCGGGTGTGCACCGCGCGTTGAGCAACGAGAGCGAGAAGTGCGGGACGCGTCCAATGATGGAAGCGGCGAGCGGCTCCAAGTGAGAGCCACGGCGCGCGTAAATGGATTGACAGCGCTTTGAGGCTCGCTCCAATCGCCAAAAATTGGGAAAAAGTGGAGCAACAAACCCAAACCGCGCACCTAACAGAGGTGCCAAGGCGCGTCTTTTGGCAGCAGCGTCTTTCTTCGTGAAATGACTGCCGCAACTGCCCTCTTGGCCTCGTCTCTCTGCTTCTTGCCTCGTCGCCACGCTCACGGCTAGTACTGAATGAGGATCACGCTTGAGCATCATGGTCGGCTGTACCGAGCCCAAGTTGAGTCGAAGAAGTGTGTGTGTGTCCGTGTCCACGTCGGCCTGCAAGAAGAGGAGGTGCGGGATGTGCGAAATTTGAATGGTGCCCAAACGGCCCCGATGGCTGCTCCTCGTCCACGCTGCTGCTGCCCAAACGCCAGACGGCCCCCTTTGGCCCCCTCGCCCCCCTCGCCCTGCCTGCCGCTCGCTCATCCTCGTCTCCACTCGGTCCGCTCTTCGTCGTCACGTCCCGCACACACAAAGCTCGTTTCCGCTCCTCATCGTCGGTTCGACATCATCCCCCACTTCCCTTCCACAATCATTCCTCTCCACCCTCATCCCCGACCGCCGCCCTCTCATCAGTCCTCGTGCACCTCAATCTGCGCCCTACGCCCACGCCTCCTACGCGTCGATACTGCGCAACCGCGCCGCCTTGCCCATAGCTCGCGTCGCATAATACAACGAGCGTCCTAGCTTCCACATCAACATCCCCCACCCTCACACGAGCGCCTTCCACACCCTCGCATGAATCTCGCTCCGGCCACAGTCCTGCTCTAACTCGCCCTCGTCGCCCGCTATGCCGCTCGTCAAGCGCAAGGTCGTCGAGCTCGTCCCGCCCCCCATCGCTTCGGGCTCCGACGACCCGGACGTCTTCTACCTCGCACAGACCGGCGAGCTCTTCCCCGATTTCGAGTCGTACTCCAACCGCCTCACCTTCTACAACCAAAAGATCTTCCAATGCGAGCTCACCGGTCGCATCAACCTCACCTACTTCGATGCGCTCAAGAGCGAACGCAAGGAGGCCATCGCACTCCACAAGATCTTCCCCGAACAGCTCAAGGCGCCCGTCCTCCGCGCCGTCCAGTTCCAGATCACGGGTCGCATCGACGAACTCGTCGACCTCGTCTACGACCGCTTCAAGCACCGCTTCTTCCCCGGAGAGACCGTCTACTTTGACCTCGACGGTGACAAGTACTATGCGCTCGTCTCCCACGTCAAGCCACCGCCTACGCCTGCTCCCGCGACAGCCAACGGCCACGATGCCCAAGCGCAGATCAAGCAGGAGCCCAACGGCCACGACACCCACTCGTCGCACTCCAGCCCGCGCTCGTCCCCATCCCCGTCGCCCGCACCCATCCACACCGTCGGCACCGACTTGGCGCTCGAGCTCGACGCCGCCAACCAGGCCGACGACCCGGCCAACTACGTCTACCACGTCGACCTCATCGACGACGAGGACCAGCCCACGGGCGGCACGCACATCACCTCGTCCGAAAAGCTCAGCCGCGACCGCCTCGCCTTCTCCAAGACCATCCTGCGCAAGTACCTGCGCGACTGCATCGTGCGCGCCGCCAACATCGGCGCAGAATGGCGCGTCAAGGACTGGCTCGCGCGCAAGTACGCCATCCCGCTCGAGCCCAGTGACGAGATCACGCAGAAGAACGAGGCGCTCAAGGACGCCAAGCTGTCCAAGCGCAAAAAGTACCTGCTCGTCGACGGCGACGACTCGGGCACCGACTCGAGCAAGAAGCTCAAGAAGCTCAGCGCCGCTGCCCAGCGCAAGGCGGATGCCGCCGAGCAGGCGGCGCTCGAAAAGGCAAAGGAGGACGAGCGGCTGCGCAGGAAGAACCTCAAGTATCCCATCGACGACCTCGAGCTCGACCCCATCACCAAACGCGAGCTCATGGTCAAGGTGCCCGGCGAGCTCGAGCGGCGCAAGCAACGCCCGGTGCCAGGTCGGGGCAGTTTGGCGCTGCCCGTGCCCGGCGAGCTGTTTGAGCTGTTCATCGTGAGCTACTACTTTCTCGTCTCGCACGGCAAGCCGTTATTGCTCTCGACGTTTACGCTCGACGACTACGAGCAGGCGCTGCAGCATCGGCTTTCTGACCCGCCCTGCACGCTGCTCAACGAGATCCACCGCACGCTCATCAACCTCGTCGTGCGCGATGGCGGTAACAGCCTCGTCTCGACCACCTCGGCGCTCGAAGCCACGCTGGACCTTCCCGCCTCGGCCCCCACGAGTGTGGACGGCGACGACGAAGACGATCACGCGCGCAGCGATGCCGCTTCGGACGTGGACGAGCTGGACGCATCGCCGAACGGTGCCGGCACCAACGGCGGGGCGGGCACGAGTGGCGAGGCGGCTGCGATCGCGTCGCTGCTCGAGGCGGCGCGCGAGCTGAGTGCCGGATGGGAGACGCTGGTGGTGCGTGCGGACCACCGGCGCGAGCGCTGGGAGAACTCGCTGGTGGGGCTCATCGCCGCGCGCGCCACGCCCGACACGCTGCCCAACATGATCGGCATCCTCTCGCACCTCACCGCCGTCGAGCATGCCGACGGCTACATCGACGGCGAGTGGGTCGCCGAGCTGTACGACTCGCCCGCACACCGATACCCGCTCCTCAGCCTCAGGGATAAGCTGCACATTCTGGATTTCCTCTGCTCCGAGGCCGTCATGACGCGCGCCGTCAAGACGTTCTACGACGAGTGCGAGGCGCAGGTCACCGAGCTGCGCAAGGACAAGATCGAGCTCAGCCGCGAGCGCAAGCGGCTCGCCGAGGCGCGCGACGAGTTTGAGGGCAAGCACAACAAGGACGATGCGGATGGCGAGGGCGAGGGCGATGCAGAAGCCGGAGAAGGCGAGGAGGCCGAGGAGGAAGAGGACGAGGAAGAGGAGGAGGAGGATGAGCTTGCGTCAGATTCGGAGCGATCCGCGCGCGAAGGCTCATCGCTCTCGGACGGGCGCGGGGGGCGGGGTGGTGGATCGCGGCAAGAGATCCTGCGACAAAAGGCGCTGGAGAAGCGCGCGCACGAGGCGGCACAGCGGGTGGAGCAGGCCAAAGCTCGCGAGCTGCACCGTGCCAAGCTGGCGGAGAACAAGATCCTCACCGCACAGCGACGACGGCTGGAAGAGGATGAGGCGCGGCTCGCGCGGCGCGACGAGCAGCTCGAGCGCGAGTTCCGCCGCTTGCTGCACGTGGCGCGCATGGTGCCGCTCGGCCGCGACCGGTTCGGCGACAAGTACTGGTGGTTCGACGGGCTCGGCTCGTGCTCCCTCGTCACGGCCTCGGACAAACCCACGTACCAAACAGGTCGACTCTTTATCCAAGCCGCCTCTACCGACGAAACAGCCCTTCTGCTTCCCGACACCGAGGTGAAGCGCGATGCATACGCGGAGCTCCTCCACCCCACTCTTACGGCTGAGCGATTGGAGGCGCGCAAAGAGGCAGAGTTGGGAGAAGGCGGAGTGTTGGCCCCGGGGGAATGGGCGGTGTATACCGAGCCCGAGAGGATCCAAGAGTTGCTGGCATGGTTGCGTCCCAAGGGCCACCGTGAACATGCGCTCAAGCAGCATCTGCTCAAGTTCCGAACGCATCTCGAGGGCGGCATGAAGAAACGCAATGCCGATCTGGGCGCGAATCTCAAGGACGCCTTCGATGCCGTGCGTCGCTCGGCGCGTGCGGCCAAGAGCGATACCAACGGGACAAGGCTCGCCTACATGAGCTGGAAAAACACCCTCGACAAGTCAAAGTAGACGTGCAATATTCAACTCCCCCCTTGAAAATGACATTGCGACTGAAGGCTAGTGTTCCTGGATGCATTCGAGTTTAGGCTGCTCGACGAGACTCTCCGCTGCTTGCTGGCGTTCCTCCTGCTGCTGTTGCTGTTGCTGTTGCTGTTGGGCTTCCTGCTCCCTCTTCTGTCTCTTTTTGATCTTGCGAAGTGCCTCCTCTTCAAGGGCGATGGTCAAGAGTCTCTGGACCTCGTCGCTCTTTTTGGTCCTATTCCCTCCCAGCCAGATCAAGAGTCCCGCCACTGCATTGCACGATAGCGAAAACGTGATGATCGTCGCAGTCACGCTGGTGGGCCTATTCTTGTAGTAGATGCCCCACGTCGTTCCGCCCAGCGAGGCCTGCAGGCACGAGTGGCAATCGAGCAGCACCACAATGGCGATCATGAGGTTGAGTTCAAAGGGCCGGTGGGTGACCGTCTCGCGGTAGCGGTAGAAGGTGTGCGACGCATGGAATTTGCGCTGCTGATACTCGAGATTCGCCTGCTGTTTGGGTGTGAGCACCACCACGTCTTCAAAGTCGCGTGGCAGTTCCGAGGCGATCGAGGGGTTGCGTTTGAGTTGGCCCAACGGCAAAATGCCGTCTTTGTTCGCATACCCGCCACCAGACTTGGCTCGCGCGGCTTTGTCGCCAGGATGCGAATCGTCGGCTTGATCATCGGCAGCTTGTGTGGAGTCGGAATCGTGCTGGTGACGGTGCAGGAAGCGGTGCTTGTTGCGACGTTTGGTCTTGAGCTTTTCCACCTCGCCAGCCTCGCTCCGGTGCGAAGGGACATTTTCGAGCCGCTCCCACGACTCGTCGCTCTCGTCGTGTCCACCTCTTGCGCTCCCCCCGCTACTCTCCGCATCTGCTGGCTGCACCTGCTCGGGCTCGGGCTTGCGCAGTCCAGACTTGACCAGCATGGTATTGGTCATCTGTGCCACGCCCAGCCTAGGCGCCGCCCTCGGCAGCTCGTTCTTATCCTTCAGCTTCGGCAGCTGCAACAGTCTCCTCCTCTTCCACGTCAAGTGATGGTAGTGCGCGATCTGCACCATCCTATACGTATCCACCGCCCTGAACGGCGCGAAGCCCAATCCGACCGCCGCGAACAACGCACAGAGGATCTGGTCGCAAATTTCGACCCAGTACCGCTGGCGCGCGGCATTGCCCACGTCGATCCACTTGAGCAGAAAGAGACAGATGGCTATGCCCCAGAACGTGATGCTGAACGCATACACGGTGATGATGAGCCCGTGCGGCGTGCGAACGTACCGCCCAAACCCACGCATGGCGCGCTTGAACCGCGCCTTCTTGGTGAGCAGCAGATGCACATGCTCGTCTAACTCGTTGCGCTCGTCCTCGTCCATCTCGGCCCACTCGCGGATATGCTTTCGTCGCTCCTGCTCCGTGCTGGGCGCGGCGCGCTTCTTGCGCCGCGGCACGAGCGACGCAAACGACGTTACGCGCCGCAAGCCGCTAAACCCACCCTCGTCGCGTGCGCTGCCGGCTACACCCATCTCGATATCCCCCGCCCCGCGAGTGTCCGATTCGGCTTCAGGGGAGGGAGTGGGCGGTGGGGCGCGCGCGGCGGTGGGGAGGCTGATGGTGGGGCGTCGATTGTACAGCTTGGGGATGGGCGGGAAGAAGATCGAGTTGCCCACGTTTTGGAGCGCGGTGACGGTGGCCACTTCGGGATCGACCACGTCGAGGTAGTCGACCACCTCGTCCTCGTGCATGTCGCTGCTGCTGCTGCCGGACGATTCGGGCGGGTAGCGGCTGTACTCGTCGGCACTCGCATGAAGCGCATGCTCCGCCTCGTCGCGTTCGGACCGACGACGGAGCAGCGTATCGTACAGCCGCCGCGAGGTTGCCATGAGTCCGTCGTCGGCAACCGTATTGCGCCGCGCGCGCCCCACGCCGCCCTGTTCTGCCGGTGGTGCTGCAGTGTCGGTGGCAGTGGGTCCCGAGTGCGGGATGTTGAGCTGGCTGCGACTGTGTTCCTCCTGCACGTCCGAGAGGTTTCGATGGTGTGGCGGCTGCTGTGGCTGCTGTGGATCGGAGGCCTCTGGTGCCTCGGGCTCGTCGGAGGCACTGCGACGCGGATCGGACGAGTGCGACGACGTGGTGGACTGCGACGCGACCTGCTCGCGCTTTCTGCGGCGCTCTTCCTTGCGCATCTTGTGGTGGCGCATCGCCAGACCCTCT
The DNA here is from genome assembly GCF_000747765.1 of Moesziomyces antarcticus. Taxonomy (NCBI): domain Eukaryota; kingdom Fungi; phylum Basidiomycota; class Ustilaginomycetes; order Ustilaginales; family Ustilaginaceae; genus Moesziomyces; species Moesziomyces antarcticus. The sequence continues at coordinate 328,815 of NW_014638996.1, forward strand.
ACCGCGCCTGGTCTGCGGCTTGACGTCCTGGACGGTACGCGCGGCTGTGCGCCCTCGTCGCTCAGTCGGATGGGAGGATAGTCGGACGACGCGGTTAGTCGCGCTGGCGCACCAGAGTGCTCGCGCTCCTGCTCGTCGTGGATCGCGCGTCGAGCCGCACGCATCTCTTCGCGCAGCAGATCGTCGTCGTCTTCTTCCGCCTCGTGACGTCGCTCACTGGCGGGAGTGGTGCGGGTCTTGCGCTCGCCGGCGTCGGCAGCTGCACTCGATGCCGAACCGCGCCGCCAGCTCCGGGAGCCAAAGTAGTCGTCCACAGGTTGTGTTGGCTGCGAGGGTGTGCGCGTGCGTGGACGCTGTACGCCATCGCTGGTCTGAGGCCCCGCATACGCGTCAGCGGACGAGTGGCCTGTGGGTGTCGAGTCGACCTCGCCGCGCCTCACGCGGATCGACGACGGGATACGGTGCATCGGACGCATCGTAGTCGGCCGCAGCAAGCGTCGATCCCCCCCAAGTCAAAAGCAAGCTGAAGAGTAAAGGTGGGTGAGCTGCTACGCGCAAAATGCTGCGCCTCTCGCAGCAAAGATAAGGATGGTGGTTGTCCCGCCACAAAGGCCCAAAGGCTATCAAAGAGCAGGGTTGGCTCCTCGTCCCTGCATTCCCGCGAGCTGTTGGGCTTTGTGCTTGTTCGCCCAAAAAGAACAATTTGGGCTCGGGCGGATGCACCCGAAACGCTGGAACTTGGTTCTGGATTTTCCGCCTTTGAGTTTCGCCATTTCTCCACTCGGCCACGACGTCCGGAATCGGCATCCCGTCTGACCATCGTTCTTGGCGCCGACTAGCCCCCGCCTGACGATGCTCGTCCCCGCATCCCATCCACCCGCCCTGCCAAGTGCAGTAAGCGATGTCCTTGGGTTTGATCCCCTGCTAAGCTCTGAAGCGCAGCTGGACGTCCAAGTGCGCCGAGTAAACAGCGTGTTTCCCGCCAACGCGCCTTGGCTGCACATGCGGTCATCGGGCATATCAGCCCGCAGCCCACCAGCTCCGCGGTCATTCCCCTCCAACCTAACAGTCAGGTCCAAAAAATCCCATCCCCGCTCCCTCAACACAAAGTCACGACCCCAACAGCTCCCACACACACACGTCGCAATGCAGTGCAAAACGGAAGAGTATCATTCAAAGCGCTCGTTCGCTCGACCGTGCTACATGGACATACGACCCGAAGCCACACTGTCGAGCGAGGAGAAGAAGTGAAAAAAGGAGAGAAGCAGACAACAGTTCGAAAGGAGCTACACATCTATCTTTGCCTCGCGACGCCGCTGGTGCTCAGTTGAACGCAGCGAGCGTCGCCTTGCCGTCGACCTTGTCCATGGGCAGGCCCTCGACAAAGGCGGCCGTGCACTTGGCCATGGTCGGTGACGCGCGCGAGATGGGGTCGGTCTGGTAGAAGTTCTGGATGGGTCTCAACAGCGGTGCGCCCGACACCTTGCTCTTGGCCAGCTTGGCCAGCTCCTCCACCGCCAATGGCGCCGATGCCGTCGACGCCTCGGCCACCTCGTAGCGCACCAGCGTAGGCGACACCTCAAACATGCGGTCGCGCACGTCCAGAATGTCGTTGTACGGCAGCGTCGCGCCCACCACCTCGCTCAGCGCACGCACAATCTTCCAGTCCTCGCGCGCCGCGCCCGGTGGCGGCACCGCCGCACGCGTCATCTGCGTGCGGCCCTCGGTGTTGACGTACGTCGTCGCCTTCTCCGTGTACGCCGAACCGGGCAGGCACACGTCGGCAAACTGCGCGCCCACATCGCCGTGGTGGCCCTGGTACACCACAAACGCATCGCGCGGGATGCTCTCCGGCGCAATGTCGTCCGCGTTGAGCAAGTAGATGAACTTGGGCGTCACCTTGGAAGCCGCGGCCGAAGGCGTGAAGCCAATGTCGAGCGCACCCGTGCGCGACGCCTGGCGCTGCAGCACGTTGTAGCCGTTCCACTCGCCGTTGAGCAGCTTGCCCTTGTTCGCCTTGACCAGCTCAGCCAGGTTGCCCAGGATCGCCTTGCCGTCCGGGTGCTCCGCCACAGCGCTGCCCACCACAATCATGGGCTTCTTGGCCTCCTTGAACTTCTTGGCGAACGCGCCCTTGCCAGCCAGCAGGTCCTGCACCGCCTTGGCGTCGGCACCCACGTGGTCGTACTCGTAGGTCAGGTCCACCTTCTCGCCGATGAGGCCGACGTCGAGGCCACTGTGCAGGTACGCCTTGCGGATGCGCGTGTTGACGATGGCGGCCTCGTGGCGCGGGTTGGTGCCCACGAGCAGCAGCACGTCCGCCTCCTCGATGCCGGCGATGGTCGAGTTGAAGGTGTAGTTGGATCGCAGGTCGGCTCCGTGGATGGGAGCCTGGTCGCCGTTGGGCTGGTCCGTGGCGAGGTTGTCCGAGCCCAGCTTGTTGACCAGGTCCTTGAGCAGCACCATCGACTCGGCATCGGCGAGCGCGCCGGCCACCGCCTTGATCTCGTCGCCCTTGGCACCGGACGAGGCGAGGCCCTCGGCAATCGTGGCGAGCGCCTCGGGCCACGACGCCGGCACGAAGCGGTCGCCCTGCTTGATGAGCGGCGTGGTGAGACGCTGGTACTTGAGGCCATCGTTGGCGAAGCGCGTCTTGTCGTTGATCCACTCCTCGTTGACGTCGTCGTTGGTGCGCGGCAGGATGCGCATCACCTGCACGCCGCGCGAGTCGACGCGGATGTTGGATCCAACCGCATCCAGCACATCCACCGACTCGGTCTTCTTGAGCTCCCAGGGGCGCGCGTGGAAGGCGTACGGCTTGGACGTGAGCGCGCCGACGGGGCAGAGGTCGATGATGTTGCCCGACATCTCCGAGTTCATCGTCTTCTCAATGTAGGTGCCGATCTGCAGGTCGTTGCCACGGCCGGTGGTGCCCATGTCTTGGACACCGGCGACGTCGTTGGCGTAGCGGACGCAGCGCGTGCACTGGATGCATCGCGTCATGACCGTCTTGACGAGCGGGCCGAGGTTCTTGTCCTCGACCGCACGCTTGCCCTTGATCTCGTGGAAGCGCGATCGGTCCGAGCCGTAGCGCATCGACTGGTCCTGCAGATCACACTCTCCTCCCCAGTCGCAGATGGGGCAGTCCAGCGGGTGGTTGGCCAGCAGGAACTCCATCACACCCTCGCGCGCCTTGGCGACCAGCGGCGTGTCCGTGAAGATCTGCTGGCCGGGCATGGCGGGGAATGCGCACGATGCGAGCGGCTTCGGTGCTCCCTTCGACTCGACGAGGCACATACGACAGTTTCCGGCCACCATGAGTCGCTCGTGGTAACAAAATCGAGGAATCTGAGCGCCAGCCTTCTCGCAGGCCTGGATGAGGGCGGTGCCCTGCTCGACTTCGACCTCTTTACCGTTGATGGTGAGCTTGACCATCTTGGGAGGGGCGGGGGCGGGGGTGGCCTGAAGTCGCGAGGCGGAGGTGGCGAAGGTGGCGGTGGTGGCGGGGAGGCGAGCGGCGGCGTTGGCACCGCGCTGGGCGACGCGCGCGGCCGAGCTGGAGGCGGCGAGGGAGCGCAGCATGGTGGGCGGATGTCGATGGCGCTGCTACGGTGTGGTAGGCTGAAGCTGTGCGATCAGCGCGCTGATGTGGGCCGACGCAAGAGAATCGACGGCCGAATACGGAGAGGCGATGCGGTGCGGTGCTCGGGTGGAGAGTGGTGAGCGTCGCAGAGGATCCCAGAGTGCGCAAAAGAGGGGATGTCGGTGGCGAGCGCCGATGATGGATGGTGATGGGAAGGTCGGATTTGAGAAGGCGAGAGAGTTGGAAGCGCGCCAAACGAGACTGGCGATGGCCCGCGAGCGAGAGAGCCTTCTGCGGGCTGGCAGGCTGGCTGGCGGGCTGGCTGGCTGGGCCTGACTAAGTGAACCGAAAGGTGATCCGCGCCCAAGCCTGGCGCTTCGTTGCGCTGTCTCGCGCTGCGCTGCGCTGACTGGAGAGCCGGTTTGGAATTCCAGAGCGTGCGGGCAGCGGCGGCTGCCAAGTATTTTTCGCACCCGTCGCACACTGGCGCCCAGCCATCGCAACAGCGCGCCAGCGCCCAATCAGAAGCCCGACGTTTGGTGCGGCCTTTTCGGGTCCGGCGCGCTTTTTAATGGGTGAGACGCAACTTTCAGAAAACGTAACATTCTAATCATTCGAGCACATCCACCAAGCCCACCTGCTCCCAACGAAGCTTGCCTCAAGGCGTCACAGTCAATGGTCGTCAGCAGCGACAGCCACGCAGGCAACAGGACGAATCAGCCGACCAGCCGGCGGAACAAAGCCGCTGCCACCTCGATCAAGTATTGTGAAACGCAATGGTTTGCTTGTCTTGCGCAGGTTATACACGAGACTGTAGAACGACGCTGGCTGCTCTACAAGATGGTTCCGAGGCTGTGCGGACGTAGGAAGCGTCAAATAGAAAGAAAAGAAGGAGAGGTTTGGACGCGTCAGTGATGATGAGCACAGGAAAAGTGCCGAGACGCACAGTACTCACCCCATCGACTTGAGACCGCGGATGTAGTAGGTCTCGAGGTTCTTCTCGACGCTCTCCTCTTCGCCCGAGGGAGCTCCGCTGAGCACGAGCTCGAGCTTGGTCGAGTCACCGCCCTCGGTAAGGTTGAGCGCAAGCGTGCCGTAGTGGCCCTGCGGGAACTGGGGCGTGCGCCACTTCTGGATGAGCTGCTTGGGCGCATCCGCGCTGATCACCTTGCCCGTGATGTTGCCACCGAACAGCGCGAACTCGGTGTCCGCCTTGGCCTCGAACTGTGCGGGTGCGCGCGTCCACATGGGGATGCGTGAGGCGTTGGTGAGCAGGTCCCACAGATCCGAGATGCTCACTGCCAGCTCGCTCGACACGCGCACGTCGCTCGAGCTTGTTGACACGCTCGACTTGGCGGCGGCTGCGGGCGCAGCGGCAGGCGTGGCCGCGGATGTGGTGGAAGTGGCGGCAGGAGCAGCAGTGGTCGTGGTKGTGGTGGGAGTGGCAGCGCCCGAGGCCGATGGGCTGTCGTGGCCGAGGTCCTTGGCGTGTGCATCGATGAGGCTCTGGCGGAAAGCGTGGAAAGTGGGACGCAGCGAAGGAGCAAGCTGATTGCGCACGGCATCGTACAGCTCGTTGGCCGCCGCCGACGACTTGGTCGACATCTCGGTCTCGAAGCGGTACTCGTCGCCCTCGTCCTCCACCTCGTGGCTCATCTCGGGGAACGTGATGGTGCCGCTCGCCTCGGTGCCGTCGTCCGAAGAGCCCGACCAGGCGTACGTGATCGAGCAGTCGTAGATGGTGATGAGCTTGCCCTTGCGGTTGCCCAGCTCCACATCGCCCTCGAACGAAGAAAGTCGGTCCACCTTGACATGGCCGCTCTTGCCCACCGTCACCGTCTTGCCCACCGTCGCCTCGGTGATGTGGTTCTTGGCCCAAGGCGTGCAGCCCTTGGTCTTCCAGTGGTAGTGCTTGTTCCAAGTCGACATCGTTGCGCAGTCAAGCAGCCAGAGTGTGTGCGGGACCGAAGAGGGAGGCGATATGAATGGCAGATGGTGTTGCAAGAACGTGAAGCTGCACAGATCAGCCTTTTCGAGCGAGCTTTCATTCTCCAACCGCCGCCATGCATCAAAGCCCAAAGTGGAGTCGAACAAGGCTCACAGAGGCGCATCTCGACGTGCCTCTCAGAAATTGCCAGAAAGAAGCGCCCCGCCGTGATTTCTTCCAGCACATCGGGCCCGATCTACTCAGCACAGATGTGAACTCGGTCTAACAGCATTTTCGAATGGCCACCCTGGCATGGACCAGCAAGTCTCCCATCGGCTAGCCTTGGGGCAAACATCCAGCTGTCAAATTGATCCGGGGCGGGAGTGGAGAGGATGCGAAGAGGGCTCAGGGAGGGCGTGGAGCGGGTGCGGATCGGCTTCAGCCAGCCACGATGAATCATCGTCGCACCGCCATTGCGGAGTCACCGAGCTGACTAGTGGCGAGGCAGACACTCGAATCGGTTGCCGTGTCCGCTTTAGGATCTTGACCGCCTACGTCCGAATGGACGCGAAGCTGATGGTCGTAGCCAATCGAAGTGGCCGGCTTCGAAAGGGCAAGGAGAGCCAAGTCACCGAGATGTTGAAGGCCGCGCGAGGCTCAATTTCGGACCCACAGCGTGGCTGCAGAGTGACCCTCCCTCGGTCGAGAACGGTGTCCGATTGGTTGCCATAGGGAAGGGCTCTCGAGGGAAGGGCTCGAGGAAGCGCATCCAGACGTTAAAGTGCGACGGTCTCTTTGCCAGGCTGTGACTCCGAGTTGCTGGTCGAGGAGTGCGCTATGCGGGGCGCGCCCAACGGAGCTGGTCGGCGACGCGTGCTGACTATCGCATTCACACGGCCGTCGTCGCGCAGCCAAACTCGCACAACAGGAAGGTCTTTTCCGTGGCATCACGAACCTTCACTGCGATGACTTGGCCACGCCGACTCTGAGCGGCTCGCTTTGTTGTAAGCGAAGTCCCGGCTTCGATCCACGATGCGCGCGGGCTAAACCTTAAAGAGACTCCTCCTCGAGCTCTCTTCCTTCCGCACGCGCAAGATCGACCCTGGACCCTTGCCCTCCCCACAGCAACTGTAGGTGGCTTTCTTTGGCTTCGATCCCAAGATGCTTTCCATCGATTGGAGGGCTTGGCGGCTTCGACTGAGGTGCCTCACGAATTCAATCAAGTACGCACTCAAACTGCTGGGATTTCGGCATCGCCGCAGAAGGACCCACTCGACTGGCGTCGCCTAACATCGCTGCTAGGAAGAAGACGAGTCAAGGTCGGGACCTCACACGCCTCGCCACGGTGTAACGGGAGCCATAGACTTCCACTTCCACGTCTCGGACTTGAGCTTTAAAGCAAAGGGCCGTGCGCCACTCGTGACGCTTCCTTCCAGCCGGATCGAGCAACCGAGGTCCCGTTTGAGATGCGCTCTTCTTCCGACCGTCGGGGACGACCTGCCTCTGCTACCTCGCAGCCGGGTCCTTCTGTCTCACCTCGCGCTGTCAACAACGACATGCGCGCACGTGGGCAGCCCGCGTGACCGGGCCGACACGCCGCCAGCTGCGTTGGCCCCCGCTTCCGGTTACTCAACTTCCTCGCACTCAGCCGCAACACCACTGTGCGAAAAGGGAGCAAGACCGCAGTCTCTCCGCTCATATGCCTCGTCGCAACAGACGGTGCCTCTGCGATCGAGTCCGTGTCTGTCTAAGTGCGAGGGCGTCTTCTACCGAGTCAGCACTCCGCTCCCACTGTCGTCGAATCGTCGAGAGCGTTCTAGCACAGCGGCATCACACGAGACGCGGCAGACAGGCTCTCATTCGGGCTGAGCAAACCTTGATAGCTCGACCCGCTGACTGCCGAAGAAGTTGTGCACTCGTCTCTGCTACGATGCGTGCCGCCAGCTCGTTTGCCACTCATGCTGGGCTGGGCGTCTACAGTATATCGGGGGGGGGGGGGGGGGGGGGACCAGGCAAGGTCGGCGTTCCTCACGACCTGATTCAAGCTCTGCGAAGAGAATTCCCAGCCCCCGAGGTAGGGCCAACGGAGATTTTGGATCGCGCACGCACACACCTTCAGAGAAGCACCAGAGGCATTCTTCGTCTGCACTCAAGATGGACGAGAACAATCCGAGCGCTCCTGCACGCTACGTGGCACAACCTCCCGCCATGCAGACCCAAGGCAGAGGACGTGAGGACCCCACCGTCATTCAAGCGAACGACGTCCCATCCTTCAACGTTTCAGCAACATTACCGCCTCAACACTCGCAGACATCAGGTCTTGTCGGAGTAGGCCTGCAGCAAGCACCCAGCCCTAGCGTCGATACTCATCAACAGAATGACAGCGCAGCTGAGCCCGTCTCGTGGGAGCAACGACCGCTGATCGGAGTACTGCCGGCCTCGGAGCCATGGGAGCAGCCTTCGACCAACAACCTTCCATCGCCCACGGCCAACGCCCGGGCCAGTCGTCTATTTCGAGAGAGGCGAAAGGAGAGGGAGAGGGTGTTGCGAGAGACAGTGGCAGAGCTCGCCGACCGCAATGCAGCTCTGGAAGCTTTGCTCCTCTATCACGGTATCGTTCCGCCGGGCCATGCAACTTTGCGACACGATCTCAGTATTCATAGGTCGCAGAGAAGGGGTGGTCCACCCATTCATATTCCAGGCGTGACGACAAGCTTTCCGACAGGACGGCAGAGCTCGCCCGCAACGCAGCAGACTGGAAGAGCCGACTCAGCTTCTGGCTCGGGATCCAGAGATCACGATTCCTCCTCGGTCTGCTCCACAGACTCCAGCGCATGCTTCCGCAGGATAGCGCCGGATCTGCGCACCGCTCAACAGACGCCCTGCGAGCCGATGCTGCAGGCGTCCGGGATGGTGGTGCCCGATCCCACTGCAGTAAGTACTTCTGGCATCCTCGACTTGAATCATTTGCAGTTTAGCTTTGATGGTGGAAAGCTGACGCATCGCCTTGATCAAAGACTGTCGGCATACAGCAGATGTTGCCGGGCGGACACAGCCATTCGCACGGAATGCAGTACCCAAACACAGGCATCGGACAGCACCAGCAGCGAGCTAATGATCTCGCGACCCGCGACTCGAGTGATCTCGCCAATCTCGCGGCTTTAAATCGCCTGTCAGCACCTGGCACGATTGCCACTACCTCGGATGCTAATGCTGCTGGTGGTGCATCGACAGCAGCAGTCGAAGCAGCATCGGCGGCTGCACTGGTTACCCAACGGCAGCGCAGACAGGCTGCTGCGGATGCCTTCGACGCGCCGACACGGCGACCTATGGGCAGGGCCCACCTGCGGGCTCGATCTCCCTCTGAATCGATCCTATCAGATCGGCGCGTACCCTCGGCGTTACCGGAGCCAATGCCGACAGGGACCGCCGGGCTCTTTCCATATCAGTTGCCATTTGGATTCGGACGGCAGGGTATGGGGGTTTCAGCCCCCGGTGCCGGTGTCGCGGTTCCGTCTGCCGGCTCGAACCAGTTGTCGGTGCTAGGGACATGGCTGCCACACTCCAACGAGGAGGTGGCGGGTCACAGCAACCGGCTTCTGCCTTTGGAAACAGCGAGAGCCATCACACAGTCGCCAACGCCGCTGGCTGTGCCGATCGCGGTGCAAACCGGACTAGGCTCGCCGACAGCTCCCTCCACTGCGCGGCAGTCTATGTCGCTGCCTAGTCGACTACCCGTATCGACGGTTGGAGGTTCGAATTGGCCGTCTGCTTCGACAGTGCATGGCTTTGGAGGTGCATTCCCGTCCGCCAGTTGGACACCTGGATCTGCGCAGTATCCTTGGCTTGGGCAGCAGGGTTCGTTCGCGCAGGCACTCGCTCTTATGCCAATGTCGGATTCTAGTCAAGGCAGCGGAAGCTCAGCGAGTCAATCCAGCACACGCGAGTCGCGCATGTCGGCAGGTGAAAGCATCCCAGAAGAGGCAGGAGCCGATCGCAGGTGGACTTCGGTCCCCATGATCTCGGACGATGCTTCGATGCCTCCCGCTCGACAAGGACAGCCGCGGTCGACGCTGTCCAGTCCGTCACGGTAGGCAGACTTGGCGGAGACGAGCGGTGACTCACCTTGTCTGCAGCGTAGCCCGCAGGAGCCCCGATCGTCTCCATCCACAACATCGAAAGGCGGACTGCCTTAGCTCAGGATCGAACGTCCGTCGAGCTTGTTTCCACTCTTGGCCTGTCCACGCACACCCACTTCAAACCTACTTCTGCGGGTCCCAGCCGAGTGAAGATGGCCAAAGTCTCGCAACCGGAAATCAAGCGCTTCCTAGACGAGCGCATCGCCGTCAAGATCCAGGGCGGCCGCAAGGTGCCGGAGCTCAAGTGTCCGGTTCCCGGCGCGCAAGTCGTCGGACTTGCTGAGGATCTTTGGTCTAAGTCGCAGATCCACATCGCGGCGCAGATGCTGCTCGACCACGATCCCTTCGAGGCCAGATTGGGTGTGCACGAGTCGAGCAAGCCTCCTAGCCAGCAGTGTCGAGCATCGAACAGGTGCCGCGCTGTGGCCGTGAGCGGATTTAGCGGACACGATCAGTGGCTCAACTTTCCTGCCTCGTGGTCAGCAGACGCGCGGATGAAACTTCCAGCTAACAGCGTCCGTCGGCATCGGACTGATGCAGCCCAGCAACCTTTGCGGTCCATCCCAGCGGTCAGGCTCGGCGGAGACAAGCAGTGGCTCAGCTTTCGTGCAGCGTGGTCAGAAGTAGCACAGATGAAGCTCTTAGCAATCAGTGTCGGGCATCACATTTGTGCCGCGCTGCGACCTTCTCAGCCCATCCCAGCAGGCAGACCTGGCGGAGACAAGCAGTGTATGTGCTTTTCGGCAGCGTGGTCAGCAGAAGCACGGACTTAACTCCGTGCCAGCCATAAGGGTCACCGCCAGATTCATGCCGCATCGCAACGTGCCCTTGTCGCTGCGCTCGGTTTCCTCACTTGCGTTTGAATGCGCGATGTTCTCACTCCGTTGGTGGTTTGAGCAACTGCATTGCTTGGGCGAGGTGCTGTGTGGTGCTGCACTCGGCCAGGGCTTTCCGGTGAGCAGCAGTGAGCTCGTCCACAGCCTTGTCGTGTGGGTCTGCTTGCGCTGGTCATTCGCTTGCGTGTGCTTGTCCTTGATCCAAGACAGCTTGCCGGCTCGTTGCAGAGTAGCTCGAGCACGGTGCGGTGCTCTTCGCAGCGCTGGGGTGAAGGAGAGAGCCACGTGATCGCCCAAGTCTGGGGGGGTCTCGTTTTGAGTGAATGGAAGCCTTGAGATCCCTTCTCCATCGCATCACTGGCGTTGTTCGGTTGAGCGTGTTCCCGCAGACTGGGTGGTGGAGCACTTCCTTTCGATGCACCCATGGCCTCCAGGCTTACCCGCTGTCGCTTGCAACAAAGGACCCAGCTGTTGGCGCCGCGACTTGGCTCGATGGAACAAGACAGACAAGCCTTTGCCTCTCCGCTTCCTGGTGACTTGACTTGACTTGAAGAGCAGCTTAGTCTTCAATCCCTTTCTTCTTGATGGCGACTTTTTCGCCCCTTGTCGCTGCGCTCCGAGTACTGACCTGCGATTCTTTCAGTCCGTTGCTGGTTGAAAGAATGCATTGCTTGAATTGGGCGGGTATCGTTTGAGCGAGTGGGTGGCTTGGGATCACGTCTTCTTGGCATCACCATCAGCTTTGTCTGCCTTACCCGAGCCTGTCCCCGCTACCTGGGTGGATTTCTTCCTCTTGATACCCAACATCGCGGCCGAGTCGTTTTTGCGCTTCTTCTTGACCGGCGCTCTATCGCTCTTTGCCGCCGCTTCTGGACTTTTCTTCTCCTTATCGTCTGCGTTGCCTACGGGTGGTGGAAGAGGAGTTTTCGCCTGCGCGTTCCTAAACGCTTCAAGCTCCTGCGTCTCTCTCTGTCGCTTCTCCCTCTCCTCCTGCGCCTTTTCGTGCTTGATGTGCGCTAGAAAGTCGGATTCGCCCTCGTCAATGCCGCGAAACTGGTTGGAGAGCTTGTACATCTCGTCGTACTTGGCATCTTTGGCCTCCTTCTGCGATTGAAGCTTCTCGAACAGGCTCCGTGGATCGTACTCCGAATCAGCACCAGCGGCGGATGAAGAGCTGGAACTCTCCGATACAAACCGCGACCCAACACCAACCATCTTGCGCGGTAAAAGTAAAGTTATGCTGGTGGTTGAAAGCAACACTTCTTTCCCTCCACAAGCTTCGCATTTTTTGTGGAGGTTTTCAGATTCCGATTCCCGATCCACAACCTCCCTCGACATCTCTCTCGCAGAACAGACAGACAAGGCGTTCAGAAAACTTGGGACTTTGCAGGGATGTGTGGGGGGAAGGGGGAGGATGAAGCGTTACAAAACACAATGACATGCATGGATTGAGGGGGAAAGGGGGGGGAGAGACACAAAGCCGTGGGGTACCACCACGCACGACTTTGGTCCGGTTACAGGGTGTATAAAACGCAAGGTCGAAACCTTAGACATTACAAGACATCGGCGGCACACACGCACACTGCGGGGCGGGGCGAGCATCTCTCTACCCTACCTGTGCGACCAAAACTTACCGTTTAAAGATGTGATGAGCCTCAAGGACGGCCCATCAGGTATCAAGACACAAACGCCGCACGAGGCGCCTACTGCTGCATGCCGTTCTGTGCCGGCGCAAAGTTGAATCCGCCCTGCGGGGCGTTGAGGTCGGACTGGAAGGCAAATGCACCGGACTCGTCGACCTGCGGAGCGCCCAGACCGGTGTCGGCCGCCTCGTCGTCGGGGAAGTACTTGTCCATAATGTAGAAGCACTTTTTGTAGATGTCGAGGTTCTCGTGGTGCTGGAGGTTGTGGATGGACACCATGCCGCCGCACTCCTCGATGTGGAGCGCGTAGGCGTTGGGACCATCGCCACCGGCCGCCTCGCGGTCCATCTCGCCCACCTTGAGGATGTTCTCGAGGCCGTCGAGCGCGACCTGGATGATCTTGTTGTCCATGCTGGTGAGGAGGTCGCAGAGCGGCTTGATGCATCCCTGGGAGACGAGGTAGCGGATCTGCTGGGGCTCCGAGAGGCCGCCGCTGGTGGCGTTGCTGATGGCCCAGCACGCCTCCTTCTTGGTCTTGAAGTCGGCGTGCTGGAGGATGTCGATGAGGGGCGGGATGATGTTGGCGTCGATGACGGCCTGGATCTGCTGGGAGGAGCCGGCGGTGACGTTGGAGATGGTCCAGCAGGCCTCCTTGCGGATGCCCTCCTTGGGCGACGAGAGGAGCGAGAGCAAGGGGGGCAGCGCGCCGGACGAGATGACCACCTGGGTCTGGTAGTCGTCGCCGGTGACGATGTTGCCGACGGAGCGGAGGGCGGGGGTCTGTACGGCGGTGGAGGGGTGGGTGAGGAGGTCTACGAGGCGACGGCAGACGCCCGACTCGATGACGCCCTGGATCTTTTCGTTGGCGCCGTCGGAGAGGTAGGAGATGGCCCAGCAGGCGTCGATGAGCACCTCGTCGTCCATCGAGTAGATGAGCTTGGTGAGCACGCTGAGCGCGGGCGAGACCATGGCCCAGTCGGGCTGCGGGTTCTTGCCGCGGCAAAAGTTGCTGAGCGTCCAGGTGGCGTTGCGGAGCATGCTCTGCTTGTGGTTTTCGGAGAGAAGGGCGATGAGGGGACGCATGGCGCCTGCCTGGAGGACATAGTCGCGGCACTTGGGGCTGTCGCCTGCGATGTTGCCGAGCGCCCAGACGGCCTGCTCGCGGACGTCGAGCACGGGGGAGGAGAGGAGCTCGATGAAGACGGGGACGGCGCCCTCGGTGATGACGACCTGGGTGTGGTCGGAGGTGCCGGAGGCGATGTTGGTGAGCGCCCAAGCGGCCTCGAACTGGATCATGGAGTGCGGGCTGCGGAGGAACTCGACGAAGCGGGGGACGACGCCGGCGGCGATGACGCGCTCGATGGGCGGGTTCTTCTCCTTGGAGAGGAGCTTGCGGAACTTGGTGGTTGCGTCGAGCTGACGGTCGAGGTTGTCGCTCATGGCGTCGTCGATCATCCTGGGAAGCTCGTCGGCGAGCTGTGCGTCGATGGCGGCGGACTGGGCGTCGTCGTCGTCCGAGTCGGCGCCGTCGGTGTCGTCGCCGATGTTGAGGTTCCTGCGCTTCGCCATGGACTCTTCGCGCTTCTGGCGACGGATCTCGACCTGCGCCTCTTCACGCCTGCGACGCAGCTCATCCTGCTTGAAGACGCCCTTTGCCTTGTAGTTGTCTTGTCGACGCGACATATCGCGAAGGCCGGACATTGTGAGAGATGGTAGCGGATCGAGGCGGTGTTGGAGGTGTTGCGGTGTGAGTTGCGTATGTTTCCGAGCCGGAGAGAAGGAGGAGATGGCGATGAGGGTGGGATGGAGGGGAAGTGGTGATGAAAAGGAGAGATAGGATGTGGAGCGTGTGCGAGAGGAAAGCGGCGGACGAGAAGAGCAGCACAGCATGGCACAGCACACTGCGGAGAGGCGACTGAGTGAGTGGCTCTGTCTGGTCTTCCGCGCGCGCGCTTTTGCTCTGCTTTGGCTGGGCGGCTCTGGGTGTCAATCTGGAGGAAATTGCGAAAAAAACCTCGAGACCAACACCTACCAAAAGCTGAGCAGCAGCACACGGCGGTGGTGCGTGCAACACCCGCACTGCACTCACGCACGCCCATCCGCCAGGTCCAGCCCAGCCCAGCGCAGTGCACTGCAGATGCCGCTCTGACATTTTCTTTTTAATTTCTTTTTGCGGACAAAGCGCTTGGCTGCCGCCTGCTGATCGGACGATCGAACCTGGAGCACGAAAAGCGTGCCGTCATTTTGTGAGACCTGCATCGTCACTGCTGAGCCATCTCGCGCGGAAAAGAGCTGTCAAGGCCACGGCCGAATTTCAGAATGTGTTGTACCTCGGTCTGACATTGCTTGCGTCTCGCGGCACCTCGCGGGCGCTGTCCGGAGCAGCAGCGAAGGGCGCACAACGGAGCATGACCGCGGCCGCTGTACTCGCACTCCTCGTATGATGGTCACGTAAGGCTGCAGACGCGCCATCATGGCGGCGTGGATTGCGATGTGCTCTTGCCATCGTCGTCGTTCGCCGTGGCATCCGTGACCACATTGGGAGCAAAGCGCACACAAGTGTTGTATGCTGCATTGCAAAGAAAGCTCCGCGGGCCACGCGCCCAAAATCCGATCCGAGGCGCGAGTTGAGGTGAGTCAAAAAGGCCGGCCTGGCGAATCACATTTGAGAGAGGATCGTGTGAGAGCGGCGGTGAGTGTGAGTGAGACCGGCTCGGTGCACCGCTGTGGAGAAGTTCGGCTTGCTTCCACTCCGGTACTTAGCCCCGCCCAATATCCGACCTGCCAATCCCAACCCTCACCCCCATCAATCCTCCTTCGTACGCGAATAACCACCACCTTGGCTGCGTCTCGCACCATCCCCAGCTTGGCATCGGAATGCACGCAGTGGCCACTGCATCACGCCCGGATATCATGTCGGCCGCAAACGCTCACTCCTCCGTCACCCAGGGCGATCTCGAGCTGCTGGACGCCCTCACCGCCATGCCCTCGTCCTTCCCGCACCACGCACAATTCGCTCCCTCCGCCTCGGCGTCCAGGCCGCTCTCGACACTCAACGCTCTTCGACGGCCTCCCATCGACCCCATGGTCCTCGCTGCCAGTCTGAGCTCCGGCCCCCACGTCACGCGCCACCACTTCCACCACTCGTTTGGCAATCATGACCCCGCTACTAAAAGCCAGCAGATGCCTGCCAGCCAGCGCAAGGCCGCCGCCGCCGCTGCCGCTGCTGCTGCTGCTGCTGCTTCTCAGCAGTCTGCATCGCCCCGCCCCTCCAAGCCTCGCTCAAGGAGACCGTCTGCCGCCGGCGGCTCGTACGCCAACTGCGACTTTGACGACTTTGAAGACGCCACTCCCAGCACCAGCAAGGCTTCCTCATCCGCCGTCAAGATCGACCCGGTCCCAGAAGTGACCGACGAGGAGCGCGCCTTCTACGCCAGCAGACAGGCGCCTCGCAGCGTACGCCTGCAAAAGCAGAAGGAGATCGAGCAGCAGCGCGCCGCTGCTGCCAAGGATCAGGCTGTGGCCAACGCCGTCGGCATCCGAGCCAGCGAAGAGCCGGCGCGCCCCGACCTGCTCGCACAGCCAGGCAATCAGGCAGCCCAGTCGCACCTGGTCGCGCCTCCGGCGGCCGCTGCCAACATTGCGCAGGCGCTCGACGAGCGTAAAGCTGCTGTGGCCGCGGCTGCGCCGCAGACCATGCCACTCACACCGTCCATCGAGGGCATGCCCGGTACGCCTGCGCAGGTGAGCATGCCCGTTGCCAAGGCGGGCATCTCGTCGATCGTGCGCCCGCCGCCCGTGCGCGTGCGCTGCTACGCGCGCACGCGCATCCCCACGCCGCACGGCGAGATCTTCTGCCACCTGTACAAGAACACGCACGACACCAAGGAGCATCTGGCGCTCGTCATCGACCCGTACCAGAACGACGAGGCCAGCACGCAGATGGGCGCCGACGGTCGGCCCGTCAAGGAGTCCGATCCGGTGTACCAGCAGCATGCGCTGCGCAGCAGGTCGCTCGACGAGGTGTGGGGCTCGGCAGAGACGGACATGGAACGCATCGTTCGCGGCGCCTACGTTGGGCGACTTGGACCGAGCTTTCAGGTAGCTTCGCGACCGTTGGATCGCCATGCGCAGGCTGGGCATTCGCACGCGCACTCGCATTCGGGGCACGACGATGCGTTGTCCCCGCTGGTGCGCATTCACTCCGAGTGCTTCACCGGCGAGACGATCGGCAGTCAGCGATGCGACTGTGGCGAGCAGCTCGACGAAGCCATCCGCCTCATCTCCGAGGCGTACGATACGTCCAAGACCACAGCGCAGCGGGCGGATCAGCCACCACGAAAGCTCGGTCGCGGCGTCATTGTCTACCTCCGCCAAGAGGGACGTGGGATCGGGCTCTTAGATAAGCTCATGGCGTATAACCTGCAGGACATGGGTCACGACACGGTCTCGGCCAACATCTTGTTGGGACATTTGCCGGATGCACGCAAGTACGATATTGCCTCGGCGATCCTGCGCGACTTGGGGGTGGACGAGTGTCGACTGCTCACCAACAACCCCGAGAAGATGGAGGCTCTCGAGGCCGAGGGGGTGCGGGTGACGGAGAGGGTGGGGATGGTACCGCGCGTGTGGAAGTTTGGAAAGTCGCTGCGTAGGCGTAAGCATAAGCGCAGTGGACGTAAGCCGCACGAGCGCGTGGCTAGCGGTACCAGCTCGCGTGGATCTCCCCTTCGAAGTGGATCGGCGGTCAACGTCAAGAAGGCCTCGTCGTTGTTGCGACAGATGAGCCTTTCTGGAATGGAGGGTAGCGTGATCTCGCAGGCGGGTACGGGCACCGAATCGGATTCCGAACTCGACATCGTCACCGCTGGATTGCGCCATCAGGGAGAAGACATGCTCAACGAGGAGGATCGCTTCGACACCGATGACGATGATAGCGGTAGCGATTCGGGCGATTCGTACATCGACCATGTCCTGCGCCGATCAGGAACAACAATGGTCGGCGCTTCCATCACCAAGGGCCCCGAACTCGAAAAGTACCTCCGCACAAAGGTCGAGAGAATGGGCCATCTCCTCACCCTCCCCCCCGACCAACCCAAACCAACCCCAGACGCTGATGCAGAGGCAGAGGCMGATGCAGATGCAGATGCCGGTGCAGACGACCACCCCGTCTCCCAACCAAATTCCGAAGACGAAGCCGATCACCTCATCCCAGCCTAGAAAGAACCCCTCATCCTCCTAACTCTGTCTCTTCGGAATTCCACACCTCCCCCTTCCTCTACAACCACAGCCGCCCCCAAGTCAAGACTTGACGATTGCAACTGCCCCCGCCACCATTGGCTGTGTGTGGAGTACGACACTTGCCATTTCGACGAGTGTGTGTGTGTGAAGAGCATAAAAAACCTGGAAAGGGGACCGGTGACATCTGATGTGTTGATTTTAGAACGACTGCTGCGTGACTCTGGCGGGCGGACTCTGATGCTGAAGCAGCGATCTGCGCTTATTCTTGGCCATCTCCTTTTTGAGCGCCGCGCCATCGAGCGGCTTGAGCAGCTCAAACGCACACAGCAGATCCTCGCTCACCGACATGACCGCGCCAAAGTTGTCAAACTCGCCGCAGTAGTTGGGCGCGCTGAAAATGGTGACGAGCGTGCGCTCGTTCCAGAACTCGTAGCCGTCCTCGACCACCATGTGCGCACGGCAGATGAGGTCGAAGTCGTACTGCGCCAGGAACTGCTGGATCACCGCCTTGCCAAAGCAGTACGACACTCCGCGCTCGTTGTCCTCCCAATCCAACGCCGTGTCCGACGGATCCGACCACAGCAAATCGTTGAGCAAACCGTAGTCCGGCACATCCGTAGGCCGCTCGATGCGTCGAATGTCGTCCATGTTGGACAGCGACGGCGACAGCCCACCGTGCACACAGAAGATCTTGGACGCCACCACCGCCGCAATGGGCAGCGTGTTGAACACGTCGATAAACGTCTTCCAGATCTTGATGTTGACGCGGCGCTTGCACTCGTCGTAGAAGCCGTAGACGCGCGTCACGTTCGCACACTCGTGGTTGCCGCGCAGCAGGAAAAAGTTCTCGGGATACTTGATCTTGTAGCACAGCAGCAGCAGGATCGTCTCAAGCGACTGCTTGCCGCGGTCCACGTAGTCGCCCAGGAAGAGGTAATTGGCCGATGGCGGGAACCCGCACATCTCAAACAGACGCAGCAGGTCGTGGTACTGGCCGTGCGTGTCGCCCACAATCTTGACGGGCGGGCTGAGCTCGATCAGCGTGGGTTGCGACAGGAAGATCTCGCGCGCCGCCTGGCACACGGCGGTGATCTCGGCGTTCTTGAGCGCCGGCTTGGGGATCTTGCCCGAGTAGCCCGCCTCGAGCAGACGCGAGATCATGTCGTCAATGTCGAAAGTGCGCACCTGGTCGCCGGCGCCTGCGGATTGCGAGCCTTTGCCGACGGAGCCGGGGAAGCCGCCGGCGGCGAGTGGATTGGAGAGGATGGTGGCCGAGGTGGCCGAGGCGGGCGCCGCGCCGTCGATGCCGGCAGCCGAGCTGGCGTCGGCGTCGCTGCGACCTGCGGCTGATCTGGACACGGCGGGGCTGCCGACCTCGCTGGCTTCTTCGGTACCGTCGAGCACGTTGCGCGCCGAGGGCGAGGGCGAGGGCAATGGCGACTCGTGCCGGCTCACGCCGCCGCGCTTTTCGATCTTGGCGGGCGCCGAAGGGCCGTTACCCGCGCCGTTTTCGGGCGCGAGCGAGTCCTTACTCTTGGCGCGTAGGAGGTTAGACGAGTCGGAGCCGGAAAGACCGTTGGAGCCTTCGGCGGCGTCGTCGCCCTCTTGAAGTTTGGACTTGCCCTTGCGGGACGAGCCGCCCATGATCTTGCCGAAGGACTTGAACATGGTGAATGCGGTGACAGCGGTGCAGCTGACGAAGTGTTAGATGGCTAGGACGAGCGGGGAAGTGGTTCGTCTAAGCTGGAGACGTTGGCCAGGCGGGAAGCAGCAAGCTGAACGCTGCTTTGTTGTGGGCAGAGGCGGGAGACGAAGCTCGAGGCGGCGTGTTTTGTGCTGAGCAGAGATGCAGCACACAGCGTTGGAGTGAAGGCTGTATGCGACTTGGAGGGCGATCGCGTCTATACACCGTCTAGACAAAGACAGACGAGGAAAGTGGATGCTGGCGACGGGTTTGTCGTATTGGGATGGAAGACAAGGCTGAGACGCGAGCGAGCGGGCGGGCGGGCGCGAAACGGCGGCGTCACTTGCAGACGGATGTGCGGGCGCGCTGCAGGCACTGACTGGCGTGGTGAGCCGAAGACTCGCGGAAGGCAGGCGAGCGTCGAAGCGGCGAAATGCAGGTCGAAAGACGCCAAGCGTGTGGGAGTGCGCGGGCCAACGGCGAACGGAGAATGGAGGAAGGACGCGGATTGGAGGTGGTGGTGGCGACAAGGTTTGGCTCCGCTGCTTAGAGGAGGAAGAGGAGGAGGAAGAGGGGAGAGAGAGCGAGATGCCAAGATGGGAGAAGGTTTTCGCAAACAAGGTTGGAGATTGGGATGCAGGTGGGATGAGAGCGCTGGATGAGGCGACGGATGGTGTCGGCCGGCCATTGACGTGGATTGAGCGCGGCAACAACCGTCGCCTCTGTGCGGGCAACGCACACACACACACACACACACACACACACACACACTCGCTCTCTCTGGGGCTGGCTGGCTGGCTGGCTGGCTGGCTGGCTGGCTGGCTGGCTGGCTCAAGCACTTGGACTGCGGGCCGACTCAGCAATGCGGGCGGGCGCTCATGCAAGTCGAGTCGAGTCGAGTCGCGAAAGGGGAAGGTCGTGCGCGGCGCGGCAGGGCAGGCAAGGCAGGGCAGGGCGCGAGGGAAAAAAGAGCAGCAGCCACGCCCTGCTGCAGAGCCACACAGCGGCACCTCCGAGGAGGTCAGGCGAGGTGAGGCAGCAGAGCGCGTTGTGACGCATGGACACCTCTTTTTCGCGAAAAGCCAAGCCAAGACTCCCCGTCCTGGAACCTGCTGGCACGCCAAATTACTCCACCTCAGGCCCTGTTCGCTTCCGCTCTGGCTTGGCCTTTTAGCAGCTGCGCCTGCTCCCTATTTTTCCAACACTCTGCCGTCCAAGCGCTGCGCCGCCGCCTCTCCCCCCCCCCCCTTTTTTTCATTCTGCCCTGAAGGAGGGGCCTTTTTTAGGCTCACGCATCCGGCTGCCTTCTGCACTTGGCCAGTCGCACTCCCAAACTGTCATCAGAGCTCGGCTGTTGAACCCCAATCCGCAACCCCAGACTGCGCAGACGACCCGGTTCGGATCCCCAGCGCCGTCGTCTAGCAGTGTCAAGCTTTCGGGCACGGTCCGCTCTTCAATCTCATGCAGAAGGCTAGCCATGTTGGTGGTGGTGATGGCGGTGGACGTGCATATGCGTGTGACGCACTGTATCACGGGTCGCGGCGTCGGAACACGCCGTTTGACAGGCACAGCCCGGGATCCACACGCCCAGTCGCCTGCGTCATGTCGCTGCAAGGCTCGCCGGGGCCAACAGTGTGACTGAGTGTGTGCTTCTTTTGCTGACCGCTGGCTGGCGCACTTCGACCGTCAAGCGCCGATTCGATCGAAACCCCATAGCTAAAATTTCGTTTGAGGGCTGCCTTTCGCACCGCACCGGCTTCTTGTCGGCACCGCCGGCTCACATGCTCGCTTGACCATAGCCTTCAGGTCTGAGAAGGCTTCCCGGCCGACCTGCGACTCTGCTCGTGAGCAAAAGCATCTGCGTCTTGCTTCCAGAGCAATGCCGAGTGGCCCCCGCGTTCTAGGAACAGCGCATTCTCGGTTGAACTCCATTTTCGCTCCGTGCAGCATGTCAGCTGTCGTCCGCCGTAACAAGGGGCGAAATAGTTGCCGCCTCCACTGCGTTCACCCGGCGCTTTGCTCAGCTCCGTCGTCGCAACATCCACATCGTATCCATCACAGCCAGGCAGACAGCACGATGGGCACCAACACTTCGTCGCCTGCATCCTACGTCGACCAGGACACCAGCATGTCCGGCCTCGCAAGGATGGGTGGTGCGCAGCCACGCACCAAAACTCCAAAAGCTGCGCCATCTCCGCCCGCTCAGTCCAACATCACATCGGATCGAACCCAAGCAGACCGACCCAGCGTCGACACGTTACCGCCATACCAAGCTGCGCACACTCAACACCGTCCTTGACCCTATCCTCACTTTGCTATTCACGCCTCCATGAACGGATCCATACACTGCCGCTGCTGATCGCCAGCGTTCGTGCAACATCTTGTGCTGTCAGCCTACCGCATTCGATGTAGTATGGTATGCTAGAAAGTTGCATTTTTGGATGGATGGAGATGGGGTGCCAGGAGGGAATGCCCGAAAGGGTCCCGTGATCGTAAAGTACACTTGGCAATGGTGAGCACCGCCGCACCGACAGCATGCCGAGCAGCTCGGTTACAAGACTGTCGATGCGTGCAGCGCGCGCTCGTTCACATATGAAAGGCGGACGTTGCCACGCGAGCAAAAGGTCGTCCGCACCTGCATGTGCAAACTCGCTTAGGCCGAGACGGTCGAGAGGAGGTCCGAGTCACCAGCGTCGAGGATGGTCATGACACTATAGTACGCAAAGGAGCGATTGCGGTCTCAAGTCAGTATACGATCGTCGTGGAACATGCTGGCATGCCGAGATGCGGCTGAGGAATCAAAAACTTACCCGACGCGGAAGAGCTTACCGGCAGCGGTACCGAGAGCAACGTTGGTGCCCTGGTAGTGGTGCACGGCAGTCTTGGAAAGCATGGCGTAGTACTCGATCTCGGACTTGCGCAGAGGAGGCGTGTTGGCCGAGATGAGCACGAGCTTAGCCTTGCCAGAGCGCATGTTCTTCAGGGCGCTCTTAAGGCCGAGGGCGACCTTACCAGACTTGATGACAAGCTGGAGCTTGGTGTTGATGTTGTCCTGGGACGACTTCTTAGCCTTGGGAGCCATTTTTCTGTCGAGTGCAAACGGGGGTGGTGAAAAGGTCGAAAGGGGGAGTTGGGTGGTGGAAAGGTTGAAAGAGGCCTCCAGTAAGTATCACGTGTGATGCTTAACTTTCGCAGGCAAGGTCCCTGTGACGATCAACAGGTCCAAAGTTGGGATGCAAAGTGAAGGTCGGCATGCTGCTCTCCTTGTAATGCAGAATCCCCATCGCAGCTACGTGTTGGACTCTCTGTGTTGATCTGCAATCCAACCAGCCGTGACAGATGACATCATGTTGTCCAGTGGGCACTACGACGGCTGTGTGGTGTGCTGATTGCCTCCGATGCGTCGAGATTGTCTCCTAGAGCCGAGGAATCGCCAACGATTCTGCATCTGTTTCTAGCCTTCCCACAATCGCTGCAATGTATGCCGAAATGTATGCCCTCCAAGATGCATCAGAGTCACCAGTCCACCTGCTCCGATCGCGGAATGCACCATGGTTCATGCCACCATGTTCCTGCTCTCTGTCCTTCCTGCTGACTCCGCCACGACTGGATCGGATTGGCGACCTTCACAGATGTGTCCGTGTAGCTGCGTACTGGTGTTGATGTCGTCTTTGATCACTTACGCTATGTTATGTATATGCGGTGAGGTCTGTGGTGACTTGGAGGAGACGAAAGGAAGGTCAAGCGTCCACTCGTTCGATACAGCCCGAATCGTCTCGCACACACGCACACCAACGAACGGGGCTCTCTGCTTGCCCAGAGTGAGGAAGACAGCCTCAGAGCGCGGCATTCGCACCGCTCCAGCCTTCCGAATGGAAAAACTAACATTGGCCGCTTTTTCGAAATTCTCAAAGAACCCGGAAATTTGGAAGAGAGCGCCGTGTAGGTGAACCTTTGCAGCGCCCGTCTCACAGAAAAACGGCACCAGATCGCGACGACCAGAAGTTCGAATCAACAAGCGTGGGAATTTTTCTTCACGTGATCTTTTTCGACCCAAACTCAGCTTGGACACTCTGGCCGGGCAGCCGCTCACGCTCGGTCCCGCAGGCCGAACGGGCGAGCCTTTGGCTGAGCCAGGCTGAGGGTCGAAATTGTGCCTCGAGAAGGCGATGCGCAGGCCTGACAGGCTCAGACCGGACGAGAGCCAGCTGGAGCGCCAGTCAGAGGTCCGCCTGCCAGTCTCTCCGAGGCTGAGAAGGCCGGGCGCGGCAGCGCGCATTGCAAGGCGTCAAGCTGGTCGTCGCTATCACCCCTTCCCTCTGCTCCCACCAGTAATTCTCAAGACATACTCTAGCCAAGGTAAGCTCGACACCGACATCTCGACCACGTATCTTGCACGAACCGAAGCTGCGATCGCATCCCATCCGTCCGCCAGGAGCTCAGCTACCGACCAGCTGGCAGAATCGCACGTCTAGTCACACAGCCAAAAACAGCACCACAAAGACTGCATCGACACATTACGAAAGACTCCCTTTGCGACATTATCGACCTCGTACACATCGTGCTGTCTGCATTCCGCCTTCGTTTCAACCTCTCAGCACGAAGGATCGACAACTGTGTCACACGACGTAAAAACCCGCACTATCAGCCTCCAGCCCAGATCGCAGCTCTCGGATCGTTTGCATAGATACCGGGACATACTTCGAACTCAAACTCGACTCAGCCCCTAACCACCAACCACCATCCCAACACTCTGCTCTACACTCTAAAAGATGACGAAGGGTACCACCTCTTTCGGTAAGCGACAGTAAGTATCTACCGATGCACCTTGCACACCAGGAGCAGCTCTTCTTGCAGTCGACATTGCGAGGCATGGAAAGCAATGGAGGAGATCATAGACCATGGAATGGGCATCATTCAGCTACACAGGCTGGCGTCGTTGATGGCAAGGACACGCAGGATATCTTGGCGATGTGGGGGCATTCGATCATCGGATCCATGGAGGATGGACGACCCAGAGCAGCTTCACCACGGAGGAAACACATAGGATGCTATTAGACTCGGATGCATTCGTATGACACATGGCCACGATTGTTATGGAAGCCAGAAAGGAGTGATACTCAGCGGTCGCCCATGTCAGGACAAAGACATGCATTCATAATGTCGACTGCAAAGAAAAGAATCGGCGCCGCGCCGACCGCCTGCAAACTGTGGGCAGTCGCTCACCATCTATTACCTTGTTCTTGCCACTTATAGCACCAAGACGCACACCGTCTGCCGCCGCTGCAACGCGCGTGCCTTCCACCGTCAGAAGAAGGTCTGTGCCTCGTGCGGTTACCCCGCCGCCAAGATCCGCTCGTACGAGTGGGGCCAGAAGGCCAAGCGCAGAAAGACCACCGGTACCGGCCGCATGCGCTACCTCAAGAACGTCGGCCGCCGCTCCAAGAACGGCTTCCAGACCGGCTCGGCTGGCAAGAAGGTCGCTGCCTAAACGCGCTCCCTCGCCTCTGATCTTTCGCCTCTCTCGCTGCACGGTCCTCTCTTGCATATCGACAATGGCCATCTAGCAGCGCGGGACAGCGCATTGTTCTCCGCCTTTTTTCGACATCATCTCCCCCAAAAAATACAAGACCAAGGGCCTTTCTTCCGGGCCGCGCATTTGCATATACTTCTCGACGAAAGAACGCCGAGAGATGGCATGGCGTGGCCGAGGGCGGGAGGGAAGTGCTTCTAGGTCTTGCGTTGGAGCGCGTTGCGATGCAGAGGCGTTTCTTCTGCAGCGCTACTGTGCTCGGCGCGTTGTACATCACATTCACTCTATCCTCCGCACCAACCCATCCCCACATCGTGTCGCCCTTGCACAAAATTAACATGCCTTTTCAGATCAGCATCTCTCTCTCAGTGTCTGTGCGTGGCTGCTGGCCAGGAACGAGTCGAGATGGAGAGACACAAGCGAGTCCAGTTTGAAAGATTTGGGATTGCAGGAGGTCAAG